>NW_007737736.1:1561-24850 GCF_000696425.1 Galeopterus variegatus | reverse complement strand
ACACTGAGGGTTGCAATCCGTTGCCGGTCACGAAAAAAGACAAAAAGGAAAAAGAAAAAAAAAAAAAGAAAGTAAGCCCATTTACAATTGCAACACACACAAAAATCTATAGCCTTCTTATATGCCAATAATAAAACAGCTGAACAAGAAATCAAGAAAGTGTTATGCCTCTGGCTTTATTTTATTTGTTTATTTATTTATTTATTTATTTATTAGTGACTCTATTTTTGTTTAGTACAGACATTTTCACAATGCTAATTCTTCCAGTCCAAGAGCATGGAATATATTTCCATCTTTTTGTTTCTAATTTCTTTCAGAAGTGGTTTATAGTTCTCATTGTAGAGAACTTTCACCTCTTTGGTTAAATTGATCCCTAGGTTTTTTATTTTTGTGTGTGTTGCAATTGTAAATGGGCTTACTTTCTTTTTTTTTTTTCTTTTTCCTTTTTGTCTTTTTTCGTGACCGGCAACGGATTGCAACCCTCAGTGTCGCGCCCGTACCGGACCGGGACCAGCAACGGGATGGCAACCCTCGGTGTTGCACCCGCACCTCGCTCAGCCAGTGAGCGGCCGGTCTGTATGTGGGATCCAAACCCCCGGCGGGAGTGCCGCCGCGCTCCCAAGCGGCACACTGTAGCAGTGCGCCACCGGGCCGGCCCGGGCTTACTTTCTTTATTTCTCTTTTTGTTGGTTCATTATTTGAGTATATAAATGAAACTGATTTGGGGGCATAATCCCATTTATAATAGCTACCAAAAATGAAATACCTTGGTGTAAATTTAACCAATAAGGTAAAAGAACTCTACAATGAAAACTATAAAACATTGGTGGAAAAAAAATTGAAAAGGACAGAAATAAATGGAAAGGTATGTTTTGTTCATGGGTTAGAAGAATTAAACTTATCAAAATGTACATATTACCCAAAGCAATCTACACATTCAACACAATCCCTATTAAAATACCAAAGACATTCTTCACAGAAATAGAAAAAAAACAATCTTAAAATTTGTATGGAACTACAAAAGACCCTGTATAGCTAAAACAATCTTGGACAAGGAGAATGAAGTTAGAGGCATTACAATTCTTAACTTCAAAATGTACTATAATAGTACAAGAAACAGCATGGTACTGGCATAAAAACAGATACATAGAGAGCCTGGAAATAAACACACAAACTTAAAACCAACTGATTTTCCACAAAGGTGGCAAGAATATACAGTGAGAAAACGAGAGCCTCTTCAATAAATGGTGCTGGAAAAACTGGATATTCACAGGCTTAAGATTGAAACTAGACCCTTATCTCTCAGCATAAACAAAAATCAACTCGAAATGAATCAAAGATCTAATGGAAACAGAAAGAGATAAAAGGGAGCAAAAGACCCTTATCTCTCAGCATAAACAAAAATCAACTCGAAATGAATCAAAGATCTAATGGAAATAGAAAGAGATAAAAGGGAGCAAAAAAAAAAAATAGAATAAGAACTAAAGAACAATATAAAATCATGTACATGAATGTAATTGAAATACCAGTTGGAAAAGAGAGAGTAAGATAGAAAAATCTTGTTGTAAATATTTGAGTTTATTCACCCTGGGGAGCTTTCCCGAGCCTTGGGACACTGGCTTGCTCTGAATCCCAGGCTTTTCCTGTCCCTTCCTGCTATCTGTGGGTAATAAATTTGTTTCCCTTAAATTGTGTGTGTTCTGTCTCATCAGACTAGTGCAAGTAACCAAAATTAAACACCAAGATACAATGGGTAGAAGTGGTAACAAATGCGTAGTGAAATTTCTTCACAAGAAAGGAAGTTATATGTGGCAGAATCTTTGTCCTACATAAAGAAAGAAAGAATGTTAAGGAAAGGAATAAATGAATGTAATATGTAATATTTTATTTTCTTCTTATTAATTGTTGTAAAAGAACTGAATGTTTAAAAATAATAGTAGCACTATATTGGATGTTTATAAGATGTAAAAATAAAATAAATGACAATAGCATAAAGGGCAGGAGGGAGAAATTGGAACCATTCTAGTGTAAGCTATACACACTACATGTAAAATGTTATAGCATTACTTGAAAATGTATTCAGATTATTTAAAAATGTATATTGTAATTTAAGGGAAGCTACTTCTAGACTTAAAAAAAAAGAATGAAAAATCATGAGAGTAGATGAAATCGAGTCACAAAAATACTGACTTAAAGCCAGAGAAGACAAAACATTTTAAAAAAAAGAAAGAGGAAATGCACAAACAGAAAACACTTAGAAAGATGGTTGACTTTAGTTACACTATATCAGAAGTTACCTTAAATATCAATGATCTAAACACACTAATTAAAAGACAGATTTTTAGATTGGACTGAAATCAATTCTGAACCCTACAATGTCTACAAGAAACTCACTTTAAATATTAAGACTCATACAAGTAAAACAATAAAGGGATGATAAAAGGTATACCATGCAAACACTATCAAATGTAATCTGATGTACCTATATTAATTTCAGACAAGCCAGACTTTGGAACAAGGAACATTACATAACAAAAAGTTTTGTGTTGTTCAGGAACATGTAATGATCTAAACACACACTACATTAAAGAAATGATTATATTACATAAAGTCAATATTTTTCAGGAGTAAAGCATAATTTTATAATAGTTATAAAATATGCCTATGGAAGATACATTGATTGATGGATTTTCTAAGTCAATATTGTTGAGATAATTTTATAGACTTGGAAAATGACCAAGCATCCAGAAAATGTGTAGTAGAGTATAGGAGAGAAGAAGGAAGTTATACAATGAAAGATAACTTACTGGACATAATAATAAAAGTGTGTAAAGGTTCTCTAGGAGTATATTTATATCATAATACATCATTGTTAAATTTTCTTTCAGGTGGTGTCATATCTATTCTATCTGATACTTTGAATCTAATTTTCTAAAAACAATAGAAAAAATGTTGAAAAATATATTCTAAATACATTCTACATTCTATATGGTTGGTCTACTCTAGTCCCTCACTGTATAGAAATGTACTCATATATTTGGCCTAAGAACTTCCAAAATGAAGAGTCTATCTTAGGTGATATCTTATTCACTTATAGTAGGGTAGATTGTCTTTATCTCAAATTGAGCCACAAGTACAGGTCACTCTGTTTTTCATGCCAAAGTAATACCAGAGAGAACAAGTGCTTTCTAAAAGAGAAATCAGTTTGAGCAGATGTCAGGGTCAAAATAAATGTGTTTTTAGTGATTCATTTTGTAGACAGAAATTTTTTTGATGCTACACGTAGGACACATATAATTTCTATTAAATAGAATATTATAGTTTTAAATAGAAATAACCATCTAATATTCTAGCATCTTTTCAAATATTATATTCCATAGAAAAAATTAATTTTTTTGTTCCATAGAACTAAAAAAATATTAGATATAAATGGGTACTTAATATTTAATTTGTAAGATAAATTCTTGTATTGACTACTGGTATTTAGGTATGAAATAGGAATTGCATAGTTCTCAATTGCTGTATCATTTGGCACTAGCTATTTTCACCATTTTGCATTTGCAAACAATATCTTCATTGACAGCATGGCAAATCAAATTCAATTCAGTTAAATTTTATTTTAATATTCACTGATCTCCTAATAAATGTTAATCTCTGAAAATTCATTCTATGTAATACAAACATTTTTCCTCGGTATCATAGGTAGCCTCTAACATGGCCTTCAGTCATGGCCCCACCTGATGTTTATGACCTTGTGCAATTCCCTCTCTTTCAATGTGGGCTGAATCTTGTGACTTACTTCTAAGGAAGAGAGTACCACAGAAGTGATAGGATGTCACTTTTGACATTAAGTTACAAAACAAATTTAGCTTCTGTCCTTGGTCCTTTCTCATGCCCTTTTACTGGCTCATTCTGAAAGAAGTCAGCTGCCATGTTGGAAGCCTCTCAATTGAGAGACCCAAGTCTCAACAAATAGGCAGTGAGGAAATAGCCCCTAATCTCAATAGTTTCTTAGGAACTTAATCTTTAAAACAACCACAACTGAATTTGGAAGAAGATTCTCTGCCAGTTGAATCTTCAGATGAGATTGCAGCCCTGGTTAAAAGCTTGAATGCAAAGTCATGAGAGACCGGTAGCCTGAGGCACCCAGCTAAGTCCTGACCCACAAAAACTGTGAGACAATAAATGTTTTAAGTGACTCTATTTTTGTTTATATTGCAGTGCAGCAGTAGATAGCCAATATAATGGAATACATAATTTAGAATGGCAATTAAACATTAAGCAAACAATTATTGGTGAAAGGCCAATAATTTTACCTACCATGGCCAGTCATGGAAAGTAACTGGTCTTTAATTTGGATTTCGTAATAATTTGGTAATTTTGGTATGATACCAAGAACTCTGATTTAATAAAATTGGGATCTAATGATTAACATAATGGGACAAAGTAGATGCAATAATTCTTTTTGTTTTTGAAGTTCATAGAGCACAAATGGCAGACATAGAGAAAAAGTGAAAATTAAAATTCTCAGTGGTGATTATAACTTGAAAATTTTTGCATATAAAGTCACCATTTGACCCCAGGGTCATTCCCAGGAAGCTTACAGTCTCATGATTACCTCCAGATTGGTATCCTTTTTCAGGATCAACATGAATTGCAAACTCTTACTTCCAATCACACAATGAACAGAGTAAAATAAATTATAAAACATAAAATTTTATAAATTATAAAATCTATTCACACAATATACTGGGTAAAATAAATTATAGTAGGAACTGTCAGTCAGAATGGGAAAATAAAATAAATATTTCTGTTAAAATAATATATACAATTTCAAATTAAACCGTAGGAAAATTAATTCTTAAAATGACTCTTGGCCACACAACCACCACCTCTTATTTTGGCCCTTCATTTTGCATAAATAACACACACATAGAATCTGTTTGGTTTCATTCTTTCTTCCCTTTATTCCTTTACCTCACAATCTTTCCACCTCTAATGAAATAATCAATGTCCACGATAAATGATGGTTGCTTATATCTTTATTGATGTTTATTCTTCTGTGATCTAATAGTCTACTTACGAGATATTTCTGAAGGTTGTTTCCCCGAAGGAAACTTTCTAACATTAGAGGATTTCTGCAGCAAATTGAATATAAGTATAGACATTATCTATCTATCTATCTATCTATCTATCTATCTATCTATCTATCTATCTATCTATCTATCATCTATCTATGTATCTATAGTCTTTCTCACATATCTGACCTCTGGACTCACTCATGGTTTATGTACATAGTACTATGGCAAATGATAATGCTTTCTACTTCTCCACCAACAGTTCTAAATGAAATCTGGATTAATAAAGTCCCCTACAGACAAGTTGCGTAGTTAAATTTTCATTTATCATTGTTTTCTCATTGAAATTCAACTTTTCATTTCAACCTCATATACCACATATTTCCTACCTATACAAGAAAAAAAGAAAGGGTTTTTGTTTTGTTTTGTTTCATTTTGTTTTAGGACAAAATGAAGATAATAAAAATGGCAAGAAATTGTCAGTAAAAGTTTGTAAAGACACCACTGTTGAAAAGAAGAATAGATCACTCCGTGACGAAATAGAAAGCCTATTAATAAGAATCAACTGAACTTTCACTCTTTGCCTAGAATTAGGACAAAGGAATTGAACATTGGTTTACTTTTATTTTAGATTCAAGGGAAAATGAAATAAATGGAGAGGGCGATGGGGTGAGAGGTACTTTTAAGAGCAGCTTAAAGAATTGTCCAAAACTAGAGCTGAGCCAAATGTAAATGTGTAAGTTATTGAAAGACAAATTAATCATGAATGCACAAGCTCGATGACTAGGCTGGTAGTGGGAATTTGTAGTCTCAAATCTGTTTTGGATTATTTCTGTCTTCATAGTCCTGGGACACATGTTTTAAAACTACACAAATGTTTTAAAAGATAAAGGTATTGTAGATGGGGTTGGGCTCTGGAAGAACAAAAAATGCAACCAGATAAGGTTGTTAATAACCAATAAATTACTATGGTAGTGAATAATTTATTAACACAAGTGAAGTAAATTTGCAAGCATGTAGTGATGGTTTACTAAGTTTAAAAATTTATAGAAAGTATCCAGAGAGCTAAGTTACGAGGAAAAGGTGTGATTTTCCAATCTAGTTAATAAAAAACAAACTTTGAGGTTATTATAGCAATTAACAACAAAATTGCAACAACAAATTACCATCTCAAAACAACAGTAACATCAAAGAATTATTGTCATAGGTCATCTCAGTTTTCCTAGGCATGACTACCTTTGCTCAGAAATTGTTTTTCAAATAAATTCAAAGTGTTATCTTAATGGTTTCACTATTTACTTTATAAAAGAGCATATATGAATAATAATATATAAAATATATATAAATATATGCAATATATAAATAGTTATCTGTGAGTTATGGGCATCCAAAGCACATACTCTTCAGACTCAGATTCATTTTACCAAGGGCAAGAAGCCTGCATGGTCTAGTCTAGGGTATGCTGCATTGAGTCTGCTTTTTCTCAAGCTCTTTGGGGGACAAGTATAATATAGTTAGAGATGGATGATGTGCCCTATCTTGACTCCTCTCTGCTCTCCTCTTCTGCCCTATCCAGTAAGTGTCATGTGTGAATGTGCAGAGGCTAGGGGCAAGTGTGGGGAGAGCTCCTCCTCGCTCAAGTCTCTTAATGGATTTTCTATTGCTATAACAAATACCACAGACAGGGTGATTTATAAAGAGTAGAAAGAGGGATGGAGAGGGAGGTCAGGGATAATTGGGTGGGGGACACGAAGTATAATCACAATTTGTGGTAATTGGCATGCTATCGGTACGGATCTGGCTATCACATCTTGGGCACAAGTGGTGACTATCAGCTTTGTATCTAATGAATATTCATAACCAATAAAATAAATAAATTTTTAAAAAAGAATGGAAATTTATTTGGCTCACAGTTCTGAATGCTGGGAAGTCCAAGAGCATGATGCCAGCACCTGGTCATGGTCATCCCATTGCTGAAAGGCAGAAGGTGGAAGTGATTGCACAAGAAAGAGAGAGGCATCGAGGTTTTTATCACTTTATAGAAACCCACTTGTGCAATAACTAACCTGTTCCCATGATAACAACATTAATACATTAATGAGAACTCTGCCCTCATGGCTCAATCACTTCTTATTAATCCCTACCACCTAACACTGTCACATTGGGGATTAAGTTTCTGACACATGAACTTTTCGGGGAGACAGTCAATCATAGCATCAAATTTTCATCTACCTCCAAGGTGGCCACAGGGCTTTGGGCTACTTGAATTTTGGGGTTAAGATCTCCATCTCTGTTCTTCTTATTGCCTGGTCAGGTGCTAAAATTCACACACACACACATACATTAAGAAAAAAAAAATATATATATATGCACATGTATTCAGTATACACATATATATTTTTTCATTTGGTCTTGAGAATTTATAGTTAAACTATTTACATTTTAAGGTCCATTGTGTCATTTAGGCAAGTACACTGCTTCACAAACTCATAAACCCACTTTTAGAGACAATGTGGATTGTCCTGAATTAGAAAGTTTTTCAAGAACATAAATTATTATTTTTCTTAAACAGAAGCAATTGCATTTACTAAATAGAGGTTTTTTTTTTAATAGCTACCATTTACTGAAGGCTTGGTATATCAAGGACTTAATAATTTTTTCATGTGATAAATTGCATAAAATTAGACAATATTGGCACTATAATTCCAATTTTAAAGTTTAAGGAAACTGAGGCTCAGTGAGGTTATTAAATAAAATTGTAAGGTTATTTATAGAGGTAGGATTCACACCTGAATTTTCTCATTCTAAATCTTGAGATCTTTCCTTAATACCACTGAAAACAAAACAAACCAAAATAAAATAAAACAAAATAGTATTTAGAAATTTAGTGTATAGTGTCATGATTTACACTCCTATTCTTCTTTATTAATATATTAGGAAATTTAGAGAATACAGTTTATGAGAGAGTGAAGCTAAACTATTTATTCACTTTAAATATATCTGTGTTTAATCTAAGAAACTGAATAAACCTTAATACACTTAATATTTTAAGGAATGCTTTCTATGTGATTGTAGTTAAGAGGATAGTCCATGAACCAGACATAAAGGTCAGAAGGCATGAAGACTAGTTTGTATGTGCATTTCAACCTTCCATAGGGTGGTTAGCTGCCACTTCAGTATCAATGGTCATGCCCCTTAGATAAGAAGTTTGTCTGACGCTGACTAATTCCAATGGCTGTTGCTTATGTGACATGGTCTACTGAATGAAATTTCTGCTATTTTGTTGTGGTTATGGTTTTTCAACGAGGGGTGAGGGCTGAATAGTAATTAGAGACTATGTTCAACCTTCATTTGACTTAAAATCATATTTCCAAGGAAATTGAACTTTGGCTCTAAAGCCATAAAAATTTAGTGGCATAAAGCAGAAAATGTACCCAATTTTAATCAATGTATAGACTATGTTCAACCTTCATTTGACTTAAAATCATATTTCCAAGGAAATTGAACTTTGGCTCCAAAGCCATAAAAATTTAGTGGCATAAAGCAGAAAATGTACCCAATTTTAATCAATGTATATTACTCTGGTAAAAAAGATGTGTATATGCAGTCAACAGCCATATACTTTTTCAGAAAGGTACTTGTTAAATAAATTCTTACAGTAATAATTTAATGAATAAGATTCCAATGCATTTTTCAAATGTAAAAGTAGAATGATCTATTAATTTTCTGAAATTTATGTTTAATTTCATGAGAGACCTGCTACTTTCATTTCATCTGTCCTTGGAATATTCTGGGGATATTTCTGTCTTTGCCTATTTCATGCCCTGTAAATAAATTTTTAAATCATGAAAAAAAAAAACAGTATTATAACTTAATTTGACCTAGTTTTTAAAGTTAATACAATCATGGAAAAAGAGAAATTGCAAACATAACAAAATTTGATCTTTGACAGTGTTATTGCTTGCAATTATTGACAATAGTAATTCTCTTCTTCATCATTATATTATCAGTCTATCATTCTTTATTCCTTATTATTAGTAATTAGTAGGTATTAGTATTAGTAATTTTTTAGTGATAAAACTCAGTTTTATCACTGTTGCTAGTATTTCCTGAATTTATAACAAAATATTAAAGTTTCATTAATTCTGCTTTTGTATTATATACTGAAAATCAAACTGTCTAAATTTAGCTATGATTCTTAATTCTACTAAGACTTTCTAAACACAGGGAAAAGTGTCTTCCACCTAATGAGTAGTCTGCAAATGAAAAGCTGCTTCCTGTATTTTACTTTAGCGCAATCACTAAAATCTTTTCCCATTGTAATCAGAACTGTATCAGGGTCCTGTTATTCTCTTGATTTTGCTTTCTTAATGTGCATTATGTTCATTCTAATATTATTGGCTCTTCAGCATTCAGGGAGAGCCAATGCTAATGTCTAGTTCATGCCGTTTCAAAGAAAATGGTCTATAGTTTTTTCTCACACGCCAATCTAATTAAATGGTTACTGTAGAAAACAAAAGTGACATATGTAGCAGAGCACAGAGATGTTTACATAGCAGCTTTCAGGTGTATAACAACACTGATTAAACTGCCAGGTTGTTTATTTGCTCATTCTAAAGCAACCAGGCTCAGCTTAATGTAAAGCAAAGATAGAATTTATGTTCAAATTACTCCTATGGGAGTTAAATATCACTCATAATGAGTGATAGAAGGAACATCTAAAACAATTCAGCTACAAATTAAACAATTCAGTTATCTTGTACAATGACTAGGACAACATCAAATGCTAATGTGATCTAAACAAGAAGATTCTTTTTCAGGGATGGCTCATTATTAGTGGATGCTCTTGCATTTTTCCACTATCTGAGAGAGCAGAATTATGCTTCCTTGCATATGGTTTATTTTAAACAGAAAACTCTTAGTTTAGTTGGCTTATAAAGAGGTACTCGTATGAGAGAGTCTCTTTTTCTTTTGTTATTTAGCTTCCTATCTAAAGATGGTAGATACATTTGTCTCTTTTCCCCTCAGTTGAATCTAAATGTCACTACACAAGATCAAATAAATCCAATTAAGAATTAAAATGCACAAAATGGATAACAAAAATTAACTAAGATTTTTCAAAATTTATTAGAGAAAGGATAAGACACATTCATGCTGTATGAATCCAAACCTATATGTCAGGTACCTGATGGATGTCCAATAAATATTTATTGGTGACAATGAATAAGGCAGTCTAGTTCCCATCGAGGAGAAAGCAAGCAAGAACACTGTGTGTAGCTATATCATCACGTTACTAGGTCATCAATCTCCTTTTACAATATGTTAGCAAAATTTCATTGTCCTTCCCACTTCCTTTTGGTTGTGACAAAATACTTGCATTTAAACATTATACTTTTATGGTATAAATGCTACCTCTAGCCTTTGCATCTTTTTCTGATTTTTAATTCATGCTAACAGTATTTGAATACAAATTTGAAATGAGTAGAAACTTTTTAGAATAAAGGAATGGACGACAATGTGAGAAACAGACTTCAGACAAAACTTAAATAAAGACACTCCTATAAAAGCAGTATCTGAATTGCCTAAGTGTGCACATTAGTTCATTATATTTATGCTGTTTGAACTGTTCTCTTGTGACTTCTTGTTGGAGTGGTTATCCCAGAAAAGTTAAGTAAGCAGAGGAAATTATGGATTAGAAGTTTTCTTCAAAAAGTAAGGGATGTGTAGTCATCTTAAATAATCTGAATGGTTTCGCCCTTTCATTATGATGTGCCAGTGATAACAAACTCTTATGTAGTATATCAATATTTCTCATTTTCTAAATCAATCAGTCAATCAAACAATCAGCAACTGTTTCTTCTCTGTATACTGTACACTCAAGATCCATTCTCTACTTATGGAGCTGAGGACATAAACTATTTAAAGCTGGAAAAAGTAATGTCATTATCAGGTAATACATACCAGAAATGAGAGAAATAAGGAAGAGAGGCTTTATCACCTGAATAAATGTCAACGAAAAATGGAAGCAGAGAGTAAACAAACCAGAAACTTAAAACAAATATTTCTTACAATGCTTTTAGGTTGATTTAAAGAAACACTGGTAGAAAAAAATGTCAAAAGTGCAAAGTGGACAAAATTCAATAGTATTCTTCATCTCACTTGTTTCATTTTTCTTCATTGTTCATCAAAATTCACGGACAATCCAGGTGTAGCAAAGATACCTTGACAAGATTTCCGAGGGAGAGTGACTTTGATAATCAAGATCAAAAGTATTTTGAGACTGGAAACAGTCCAGCAGAAATGCTACTGGTACAGCAGCTCTTTATTTAGCTGCCTGCAGTGTCTCTAGCACCTATCCTGGTTCTCCTTGGGCAGCCAGTTAATCAGCAATTCTGCAATGGGCCTTTGGTCTTTCTCTCCCAAGGGTAATGGCTTGGCTGAAGTATTTTTGAAATAGAAATAGAAAAAATGTGGAGAATGTATTCACAGCCTGCCCCTAGCACTTCCAGGTTACACGTGAAAAGCCTTTGTTTTCAGTAGAATCTTGTCTAGTGCCCTGTGAGCTACTCCTAATGATCAAGCATGAAGATATCTTGATTGGCATCTGCCTGGAGCTTCACTTAATGATTACCTTCGGTTTTCAGATGTGGACTGCATTAAAATGTGCAGTTTGGGTGAAAACTTTCTGAGCATTTCTCCTTTTTCTTGTTTATTCTGAATGAGTTGATTGAGAAAATAGTTTGGAGTCAAAATGTAAGGTAACAAGAGAAAAGAATTGTAAAAGTGAAAGAGGAGAAAAAAATCAGTAAGGGAGGTTTATGTGCATATAAGTTAAAAGTGTCACAGGCTTGGCATTTTGAAAGAGAAATCCTTTTGCTAAAACTGTTAGGAAGTACCCACATTCCTCAAGAATACCCTTTATATAGTCAAGCTAACCTGAATACTCATACCAATAATTTCTAAATGAATAGGAACAAAAATATGTAGATTGACCTTTAAAGTATACGGCTTTACATTCATTATAACTTTGCTAATGTAATTCTTCATTTTAAAATATGAATTTAATGATTCATCATTTAAAAGGAATAATGTGCTTGTTTGTGGGTCTTTTTGAACAATAAAATTCAGTTTTTACTGTAGAAAATTGGACAAAATATAACCAAAATATTGATAAATACACCATCCTGAAATAACTAATTTATAAGACTGTTATATTTCTTTCATTCATACAGAGATAAAATGACTATGTTGTGTGTGTTTGTGTAAAATTATATACATGTAATAATTTGTCTCTCTTCTTATACAGTTTTCAAAATTTAACCCATGGGGCATCAAGCCCTCATTATGAATTCAAACTATTTTCTCTCTGACACTAACATATATATGAGTTTTAGTTTAATCTGCAGTAAAGTATTTTTTGACATGAAGACATTTTAAAAATTTGTGCTATTTAGTCTATCAATATTTTCCATAGTCTTTTCTTCTTTTGCATTGCAATTATATTGTTCATTACTGTTTTGGTCATAATTTGCTTGGTTTCTTCCTTAAGTACTTGTAACTTCCTAAAATATATTTTTAATACCACACTATACATTGCATTTTATTTTTACTTTGTCCTCATTATTGCATTACTCTCAGTTATATTCTTGTATATGGTATTAATTTTTGATTTGATTTTTTAAAACAAGTCTGGTTCTGACTACCTTTAATATAGACTCAGGTCTTACCTCTTTACTCTTCTTCAATGTTTCTTATATCACATACCTCTATTAATCTCAGTTCATTTTGTTATTGTGATATTTTTCATTTATCATTTTTTAAATTTTCAGAAGGATGCTAAACTACTCTCTCCATTATGTTCCTCAGCCTTAAGTAGATTGTTTTTAGAAGTATAACCATCCTCAGAAAGACTTTGGTATTGATCTCATTTTCTACATTTCACAGTAATTGTGTAGACAGCAAGACGATTAAAAACGTTTTTTGCTTGTACTCACATCAATCAAGATGTATAATTAATTGTTGTATTTTCCAACATATAAGTCCACAAGTTATTTTTAAGTCACTATTCACCCAGGAAATAGTTCAAATTTTTCAGATTCAGGTCTAGTACAAATCAAAGCATACATCTTTAGCCATGAGAAAAGTCCTGATAAAATTTTCTTTAGTTCAACCTGATAAGCCTAAATAGAATACAGTAGCACATCAAAAAGACTAACCATATTGATCAAGTGAGACTCATTCCAGGGATGCAAGGAAGGTTCAACATATACAAGTCAATAAATATGAAACACCAGATCAACAAAATCAAGGACAAAAAGCATATGATCATCTCAATAGTAGAAAAATCATTTAACAAAATTCAACATCCTTTCACAATAAAGATTCTCAACAAGTCAAATATAGAAGAAAAATATCTCAACACAATAAATGCCATATATGACAAACTCACTGTCAATATTATCCTAAATGGGGAAAAGCTGAAAGCTTTATTTTTTTTTTTTTTAGAAAAGGAACAAGACAAGAATGTTCACTCTCACCACTCATATTTAACATAGTATTGGAAGTTTGGAAGTACTAGCCAGAACAATCAGGCAAGAGGAAGAAACAAAGGATATGAAAATTGGAAAAGATGAAGTCAAATTGTTCCTGGTTGGAGATGACATGATCCTATATGTAGAGAAACCTAAAGATTCAACCAAAAAACTATTAGAGCTGAAAAAGGAATTCAGAAAAGTTGAAGGACACAAAATTATATATGAAAATCGGTAGCATTTTTATACACCAACAATGAACTAGCAGAAAAAGAAATCAAGAAAGCAAGCACATTTACAATAAATACAAAAACAAAAATAAACAAACACAAACCTAAGACTCAATTTAACTAAGAAGGTGAAAGTTGTCTACAATGAAAATTACAAATCACTGGTGAAAGAAATTAAAGAGGACACCAAAATATGGAAAGACATTCCATGTTTATGGATTAGAATAATTAACATAGTGAAAATGACCATACTACCTAAAGTGCTCTACAGATTCAATGCAATCCTCAGCAAAATACCTATGACATTCTACACAGTAATAGGAAAAACAATCCTGACATTCATATGGAACAAAAAAAGACCCTAAAAAACCAAAGCAAAAAAAAAAAAATGCCAAAGGAATTTTACTACCTGACTTGAAATTATACTATAAAGCTATAGCAACCAAAACATCATGGCACTGGCATAAAAAGACACACATGGGCCTATGGAACAGAATAGAGAACCCAGAAATCGATCCACATACTTACAGCCAGCTTATATTTGACAAAGGCAACAAGAACATACACTGGGGAAAGGACAGCCTATTCAATATATGTTACTAGAAAAAATGGATATCCATATGTGTGAAACTAGACCCATACTTCTTGTCATATAACAAAATCAACTTTAAATAGATTAAAGACAAATATAAGACCTGAAACTGTTAAACTTCTAGAAAAAAACATAGGGAAATAGTTCAGGATGTAGAACTGTGCAAAGACCTTATGGATATGACCCCATAACACAGGCAACAAAAGAAAAAAAAAAAACAAATAAATGGGATCATATCAGCTAAAAAGCTTCTGCAAGGAAAAAGAAACAATTAACAAAGTAAAAAGACAACCTACAGAATAGGAGAAAAAAATTGTAAACTATACATCTGAAAAGGTATTAATATCCAGAATATACAAGGGACTTAAACAACTTCAGAGTAAAAAAACACAAATAATCCGGTTTAAAAATGGGCAAAGGAGCTGGATAGACATTTCTCAAAGAAAGATACACAAATGGCAATCAGGTACATGAAAAAATGCTCAACATCACTAATCATCAAGGAAATGTAAATCAAAACCATTTTGAGATATCATCTCACACCAGCTACACTGGCTATTATCCAAGACAGAATTACAGTTGCTGAGGAGGATGTGGATAAAGGGGAACTCTTCCACATTGTGGCTGGGACTGTAAGTTTAGTGCAGCCATTATGAAAAACATTATGGAGGTTTCTTAAACAGTTACAGATAGAACTACCACATGATCCAGCCATCCCAGTACTTGGTAAACACACAAATGAATCAATCATTATAGTGAAGGGATACTTGCACTCCCATGTTCATCACAGCTCTATTTATTATAGTCAAGATATGAAACCAACCTAAATGTCCATCGATGAATGATCAAGTAAGATAAATAAATAAATAAATAAATAAATAAACAAACAAACAAACACACAAACACACACACATACATACACAATGGAATATTACTTTGCTATAAAAAAAAGTATGAAACTATGCCCTTTGCAGCAACATAGATGAGCTTGGAGAAAATCATATTAAGTAAAATAAGGCAGGCACAGAAAGAAATATCACGTGTCCTCACTCATAAGTGCGAGCTAAAACAGAAAGAAAGAGAGAGAGAAAGAGGGAGAAAATCATATTAAGTAAAATAAGGCAGGCACAGAAAGAAATATCACGTGTCCTCACTCGTAAGTGCGAGCTAAAACAGAAAGAAAGAGAGAGAGAAAGAAAGAAACAAAAATCACAATAATAAGTTAAACTTTTAGAAACAGAGAACAGAACCATGGTTACTAGAGGTGGAAAAGGTGGAGGAAACGGGGGTCAGTGAGAAATTGGTTAATGGACACAAAGCATGATGTTGTATTGTAATGATGAATATACTAATATTCTAATTTGATCATCACATATTTTTGTACAAGTATTGATGGTCAACTCTGTACCCCACAAATATGTATAATCTATTATGTTTCAATAAAAAAGGAAGATTTAATGAGACATGTTTTTGACTCAGGATTCTATTGTGAATGCTTCAGTACACTTGAAATAAATATGCATTTTACAAAATAAAAAAATTCAATAAACCATACTGCTAGAGGTCATTCCTCAAGATTCTGGTGTAAGTGGAAGATGTGAGAAGCTGAATTTCAACTATGGATTTCTTACTGTCCTTCTAAGAGTTTTCATGTATTTGCCTCTTTCTGTTGCTTATAACAAAATACCTGGAACTGGGTGATTTATAAGGAAAATGAAATTTATTGCTTAGCGTTTCGGAGGCTGGAAAGTCCAAAATCCAGGTAACACATCTGGTTATGGTCTTGGTGGTGGTGACAATGACGCAAGGGTCTCACGTGGCAGGAAATGGTGGAGCAGAGAAAGAGTTCCTCATTAACTATCCTTTTTAAAGCCCTCAGATCCACACCCCTGACTACCACTATTAATCCATTCACTGAGGCATGGTCCTACAATCTAATCACTTCTTCAAGGCCCCACCTTTCAACTACCATAATAGGATTTCCCACTCCCAGCTGTTACAGTGGGAATTAAGCTTCTAATATTTGAATTCTGGGGGCCACAATTCAATCAATTCATGGCATTTCAGAAGTACTTGTGATGTCTGCTATTTGACAGGATCATGGCCACATCCTGTTCCTGCAGCACCCAAGAAGTGAGATGGCATGAAAATAACTGTAACAACACAATGTAACAGAAATTAAGACAGAGGTACACGTTGCAAAGAAATGTTGATTCTCTTTCCTCTAACTATGGACTGGAATTTGCAACCAACCAAAACTGCAGCCAATATTTTACAGTAGATAAAGTCTTTTTGTCTTATGAGTAGTGTTTTTTCCCCTATCATTAACACTGGGGGGAGGGCAGAGTGATAAAATAAAAGGGAATAAAACAGAATTTCCTCTAGTTACATAATAGATAAGAAGTAAATTTTTTTAAAAAAATTATATGAGTAGATTAGGTGTAAGCCATGGGAAATTCCATACTTAATATGATTTTACCTGGGGAATTTGCTCCACTATCCTGATCTTAGTTTCCCTGTTAATGGAATGAGAACTTGACTGAAAATATATGAAAAGAATATTAATTTACATTCTTAAGGTGCTCAGTGGATATAGCCATAGTTACATAAGTAAAAAATGGTGATCTTCAATGTGCATGTAAATTAAAAGAAAAATTTCTAATAAAGAAATGTCTCAAAAATTATTGAAGCTTGAAACTTTAGATTTCAAATATGTCAATTCTCTGTGAGCAACAGAATGTCTATGAACACAAAATGGAAATTATTAATGACTAGAAGTTACCCTGGAATCAAGCATTTATTCCAATCCAATCTAAATTTTAACATTTTATTTCTTATGGTTTATTGACCTAATCAAATTATACAGTTATACAATGTGATTCACATCTTAACTGAGATATCTATATCTCCAAATCTTTTTAATCACTTTGACTAAATTATATCAGTGAAAAGTTCATAGACATTAAACTTGATGATAATTATTCACGACGTTTTAGAAACATAAAAGCTGCTGTTTTATTTTATTTTATTTTACTTGATTTTGAGCTGGCAGTCTTAGTGTTGAACACATTCTTGCTTGATATACTCCTTGTCACCTTTGATGTAAAGCAATACTGCTTAAATGTTGTAGGTTTATTCAATATTTTATTCCCTGAAGCTATGCACAAGAACTTAAGAAATAATGCATAACTCAGTTTTATATACTGTCTCTGGATCTGTGGAGGACTGCTCCAACTCAATAAACTGTTATTCTAACCAAATGCCCAGTATTAGAAATTAGTACATACTAATGGCAATTACCCTGAAAAGTTACAATGTTGGGAAAGCTGAATTTAAAAATATGTTTACATGCACTTCTAAATTGTTCTATTAATTTACATATTTTGAGCCCACATATGGATATGGCTATGACAAAAGTCTGTTTATTACCAAATCAAAACCGAAATCAGTTCAAAGTGATAAGAAGTCCAGTCACTGAGATGTCTATGACCTTAGCTTGAGGCAATGTAATCAGTAAAACTCCACAACATTTAGTTACTAGCAGTGTCAAGGATCACCATTTTACAACAAAAATTTGTGCATTATACTATCGTATACACATTAATTAATTATGTTGCAGTCCCCAATTCATGGATCTTTATCTGAGACTAAGAAAAGGCAAATGACTTAACCAACTTCACATCTTATGGAGCTGTAACTCAGACCTAGCTTTCATCTTAAATTCACATATACTTTTTATTTTCGTATGCCTTTTACTTAATGGAAAGATTATTGAAAATCAGTTAAACCAGGTTGTATTACTAAACCTGGCACTGTGTTTTGGACGAGGTATTTTAATGGTTTTAGTGTAAAAATGACCAGAGAAAATTATAGATACTTTCTCACGATTGTTATTCACTCTTCTCAATGTATGGTAACTTGCCTGTGCTTGTTGCCACACAATTCTGTTCAGGTTAGAGACAGAAAAGCTAATTTTATATGAATTAGTCCACAAGTATAAAAATACAATGAGTACAAGGAGATTGCATCAAAGAGAAATGTAATTTCTTTATCAGCTACACGTTTTTAAAAATAAGAGCAATCTGGCCAGATGTGGAGAAATCAGAGAAAGCCTTTTAGAGAAATTACACCAGTCAGAGATAAACTAGTAGAATGTACGCTACATAAGGGAAGCATCAGGAACAATGCTGGAACACAGCTGGTACTAAACAAATATGTGTGGAATGCATAAATATCTGAAAAGAAAACTGCAGACTTAGTTAACTTTTTATTCAGTCTGAGGAAAAAAGTCATTGGCTGGATTTTGTGTCTTTTTAAAGTAACATAATAGCATTGTCAGCTCTAGATACATGCACATACGTAAAAAAACATGTACACATTCACACATAAGCACATAAATATTCAAATAAACAGGATATCTTTAATTCTATAGAAGATATATTATGACCATATTAAAAAAAAAGTGGGAAGAAACAAAAAAAAAGTATGAACTATTCCAAAAAGCAGCACCTAATTTGTGCTCCTTATTCCATCTCTTAAACCTTTCCTCTAATAGAAACTTTCTGGACCAGAGACATTATGCATTGCAAAACTCACACTAGGGTTAATAAAATTTGAGATAAAATAAAATGTATAGAACGCATGTCCTCTTATGCTCATACATTTTCAACGTTACTTCTTGAAATATTCACATCTTTCTGCTAGACTTGTACAATTCTAGCTGAGGTCCTGCTGTGTGGAGCATGTCAAAATCCTTTGAGCTAATTACTGCATCTGGCTTGATAAACAGAGCTCTATTTTTTTTCAGTGAATATTATGCATTTGCCCAATTTTGCATTTTTAAAGAAGTGTCCAAGGCCTTTTACTGCAGAAAAAAATAAATTCACTTTTCTGTAAGGAAATGTTTTTAAAAATCTGTCTTTATTCATAGATTTTTTGTGTTGCAGTCTAAAATTCCTTTACAGTATAGCTAAACACACAAAGATAATAACATATAGAAAGAACATTGTTCTTTCAAGTACTGTGTTTCTCATTTGATTAGTTAGCAATTTGTACAATTACACCTAAATGGATGCAATGCTGATATCACTGCTTAGTTTATTATAGCAGTAAAACAGTTACACTGTTATCTGCCCTGCTTGTTTATAATATTACTCATAAACAATTTTGTGTACACTCTATTTCAATTTCCGACCTTGATTAGCTAACTATCTGCACTAAAACATTCAAGGTAAAATGGAAAGCTAATTATATAGAGATTTTTAAGCTCATTTGCCCACAACAGGATTTATTAGTGCCAATGAAGGTAAAAAACAGTATGACTTCTCTCATATTCTCACTAATTTTCTTTGTTAATTCAAAACATCCACAAAGAAACTAAATGGGGTAGAACATAGAAATAGCATTTTTAGTATGGGTAGTATTTAGAAAGAAGAAAATGTTCCTTGAGTCTCTGTGCAGATTATTAACCACTTTTATTCTGGAATATTGACTGAATTTTAGATTGCTGATCTAATGATGTTGAGAATGATGTAAGTTCGTTATATTAAAGGCTGATTTCCATTCATTCTATTCTCTTACAATTTTCTATCATATGTCTTTCCCTTATTCCTAGTTACTGAATGATACCAATTATGAGATATCAAAGAAAGAACCTAAGTGATAAGTGACTCAAAATATAAAGCACAAAGTGGTAGCATAAAAATGTGTTATCCAACTTTTGGTCGAGATGGCCAAATAGAAGTTCCCCAGCATCGCTCTCTCCCACAAATCAACAAATTTGCAACTATAAAAAAGCAATGATAGCCAAACTGTGCTTGCTAGAACTCAGGGGAAGAGGAGAAGACACCTATGGTGTGCATGAAGGTGGCAGGAGCCACCATGAGAGAAAGAAAAAAACACTCAGACAGTTTTGAATTCCAGCCGCTTCCAGGCTGGAGCTGCTGAGTGCATGGAGCAGGAACTAGCAAAAAGCCACAGCTGTGCCTTTTGGGTGAAGCTGCTTGGAAGTGGCAGGGGAGAAGAGGGCCTTGGTAGTAGCCAGGACAGCAAGACCACTAATAGGGTTTCCATGGACCCACGTAAGAGCAAGGAGCCACAACAACTGAAAAGAAGCCACTGAGAGGCCAGTGAGTCATTGTAAGGGACCAGCACATGGCCTGTCCCATGGAAAGTTTTTGGAGCACAGGCAATTAGGGAGACGGGTCCACTGGGGACAACACTGGGGCACAGGAAGGGCAGCAGTTCTTCCCCCCAGTCAGCACACGACCACTCAGAGGAGACTAGTCAGGAATATAAAATTGCATGGGTGCAGTTTGATGAAAAGACTCAGGACCAGATCAGAGTTTCTATACAACCCAGGTTCACTGGATCTCACCAGATCTGGAAGTACCTGTAAAGTCAACCACTATACCTGAGCTGCACAAAAAGTCTTCCCCAGGGAATCAGCAGCAAAGAGGCAATTTAGCTCAACCACAGAGCTCAAGTACTGTTGCCCACAGGAAGGTCCCCCATTTTAGAAGTAAGCAAAGGACAACAAACTAGTTCCAGAGCAGAGTTTAAGCGGTGGGAACAGCAAATAATCCAACACAGAACTGAAAGAAAAAACAAAGTACCCACAACCAGAGACCAAGTCTGATATTAACTAGTAAAGGTTTCATGTCACCAACGAACACTGATAACATCTAGAAGGACTGGAAATCCCCTGAGCTACCAAGTCAGAAAGGGGGAAAGGCAGGGGTCCTCTGCCACGCCCCTCAACACCTGCAACCAGTGCCAACTGTGGGGGCTGAGGGCCTCAGCCACAACCCCCTGACATGTGCATCTACCTCAGCAATGAACACCAAGCCACCACAGGAGGTGCCCCAGGCTCTCCTGAGCCGGGTCAGTGGGAGGCCAAGGGCCGCAGTCACACCCCTAAAACAAACAACCAGCCCAGAGACCATCACTGAGCTGCCACAGGAAGCACCCCAGGCACTCCCAAGCTGGATTGGTGAGGTCTGAGGGCCTTGGCCATGCCCTCCACACCTGCAGACAGCCCAGTGATCACCACCAAACTGCCCCAGGAAGCGTCCTGGGTTCCCAACCTGGGGTGGTGGGAGGTGAGGGCTTTTGTCACACCCTCCTGACATCTGCACTAAGCCCAGCAATGACCAAGTCACTACTGTAAGCCCCTAGTTTCCCTAGTGGGAATATAGGGGGTGCCACAGGCCTCAACCCCACCCTCCTCCTTCCTCCTTCCTTTACATTCCTCCCCTTTTTTCCTCTCCCCCTCCCTCCCAACTGCTCTGTAACAACATCATAGAATGTTAAAAAAATAATATTAATAAAAAAAAGAAATCTGTTATCCTAGTACAGAAAATAGAAATTTAAACTGGCCCTTTTATAAAATACTAAAACAGGCCTAAATAGAATTCTTTTTAACTTTAAAATCTTCTCAAAAAATGATTATAAAATATAATTTTTTGAACAGTTAAAGTTCTATTGAATTACAAAATTTGAAAGACAGCTGCCACAAATATTTATGAACTTAGAGGTCAATAAATTCAAAAAATCTTCTGGTACAAAGTCCATAAAAGGAGTTCTGAAATCAAGTTACAAGTTACAAAACAAATGCTAATGTTTATTTTTAGCCTAGAATGATATCAAGTCTCTTGTTTTTAAAATGAAGATTTTCCATCAGGTTGTAACATTTGACTTTTAATTCACCCTGCTTTTTTGGATGGGTCAGCCATAACACTTCTCTCTTCTCCATTGCCCTTGCAAACCCTCCCTTTGTGCCCATTTTTTCCTGTCCCTGGATGAAATCTCAGTCTTTAGTCATTTTTAGAAAATAAATAAATTTCCTCCTTCTAGATATATTTAAAAAGACCCAATCCAGTATGGTATCAAACCTGCAGACTTTTCTCCAACTTAAGACTCCTCTGCCCCCCAGTTCTAATTCTCCTCAGTCTTGCACACCTGCAGGTGGGATGAGTGATTGGAGTCCTCCTCCCCTCTTCTTCAATCCCCTCCCTGACTCAAGAGCTGCAATATTGGCCCCTCCAGTGTTGAAGCAGTGGTTGGAAGGGACAGAGGTAAGATGCCATAAGGTTTTATTTGAATTGTACATACATAATCTGTCTTTGATTTCCTCTTGGTATGGAAGCTCACAGTGCTTAATTCTATTCAGTCTTGGAGGAACAGGTGTGATTCTCAGGTGACCTATTCTCCTATTCCTGGCCTCCTGAGACCCCTCATGATTTTTCTTTTTTCTACCCGGTTGCTGAAGTCCTTCTCTGGATGATTCACATCGTCCCTTATACTGTCCTCCTGGACAGGATCTCTCTCAACTTGACTTCTGGCCTCTTCCATCTTCCCTCTCAGGAAATTCATCACACTCATATTACTTATGCATGTAATCTTGCATTGCCTTTTACTCTGTAGGTGAAGGGATCCCAAACAGCCCTCTTTACTTTGCTATCTCAGGGTAGCTCGATGAGTGCTGGCTGTAGACTTCAAACTTTTTAGGATATGTCAAATACCTTTTACTCTGTAGGTGAAGGGATCCCAAACAGCCCTCTTTACTTTGCTATCTCAGGGTAGCTTGATGAGTGCTGGCTGTAGACTTCAAAATTTTTAGGATATGTCAAATACTACCCCTCACACTTCAGGGAATACATGAGTATATCAAATTCTCCATGGGCCTGGACTCCTGAGCTGCGGTAGAATTATGCACACACATACTTTATCACTGTCATGTGAAGGTTGGGAAATCTATCTCAGCCCCACAAGAGGTTACCGCCGGCTGGTCCGGGATCCCTTCCCGCCCTGTGTTGTTGGTCCCCGGTGGCGAGGAGCCAACAAACTGGTGCACCGTG
>NW_007737736.1:0-334 GCF_000696425.1 Galeopterus variegatus | reverse complement strand
GCGCTCCCCAGCCCCGTTAAATAAGGGGAAAAAACCTGTGACAGCTCACTGGACGGTCCCTCTGGTGCCGGTTCTAAGACCAAAAATGACTCTTCAGGTTGGGAGTAAAACCTTTAAGTTCCTAATTGACACTGGTGCAGATCGCACCGTGCTCCGAATGGAGGAGGTTCCTCCCTCCTGGCGACTAGTACCCGGCCCACCGCTTTTGGGGGTGGGGGGACATTCGACCTCTTTCGAGACTGCGGAGTGGCTCCCTTGGAAAGACCCGGATGAGAGCATGGGAGAAGTCCACCCCCTAGTGGTCCCAGGCCTTGCTGCCAATTTGCTAGGACAA
>NW_007737735.1:49375-50326 GCF_000696425.1 Galeopterus variegatus | reverse complement strand
AGATCTAAAACTGTTCTTGAGAAGAATTATTTGGGAAATGTCCTTAATTCCTTGATTCCAAGGAGAAGGGTGAAGGGCTCCCACAACCTCTCCTTTTGTACCTTATAAATTCTAGGCGGATGGAACACATGTGTATTTATAGAAAATTCGTATCTTGGTTAATACATCCTTAAGACTATTGACTTCTGGAGGGCAAGGACCGAGTCTCCTTTAGATCATCTAAAACCCTCCCAAAGACCAATACACTGCTCTGCACTCAATAAAATATTTTTAATCCCTTATTTATTGATGGAGAAAACATGAGGCATTTGGAGAGATTTGCCAAAAGCAATTGATCTTGGAAAACAGCAATTAAACTTCATTAAGCAAAGTCAANTTATATATATATGTTAATTCATTGCTTTTCGCAACCCACAGAGAAGACATCATTTATCTCTATTTTTCAGAGATGGATGGAAAAGAGAATCAAAGAAGTTAAGTGAGATTCTGATATTTACCCAGAGTCGATGGAGCCAAAATTAGAGGGCATATTAATTCTTAAATCAGCGAAACTATAAATCATTTTTTTCACAAAAGGTTTGCAGTAGTGGGGGTGGGGAGGAGGATTTATGACATTGCAGAATGTCAGAATTGCGAAAGGCAGTGGAATGGCATTTAAAAACTGAAAGAAGCTATTATACAATGAATAAAGTTGTTGTTAATGCAGTTTAGCATACTTGCCATGTAAATAAATCCTGCAATCAGAATACAGTACCTAAATTAGAATCAAAGCTCTCTCACTCACTCTAAGTGGGCCCTAAGGCAAATAACCTTCCAAAATGCCTCAATGTGTTCATCTGTAAAATGGGAGTTATCAGAGTATCATTCCTCTCAAGGTTGTCATAAAGATAATTCGAAAGAATGCATGTGAAGCACAGAGTATAGTAAAACAAAATATTTACATCTTGCAAG
>NW_007737735.1:20275-48393 GCF_000696425.1 Galeopterus variegatus | reverse complement strand
AGATTTGCCAAAAGCAATTGATCTTGGAAAACAGCAATTAAACTTCATTAAGCAAAGTCAATGGCAGGCAGAAACCAAGAAAATAAGCTCTGAGAAAATGGGAAACTGAGGCAGCAACTGCCTGTTGTCAAAAATACCCATAGAAGAGCATTTATTCTGTAATTTTACATCTAGCATGAATTTTATATTAAGCATAACATTTGAACCTCTTGATACCCCTGAAAGTTAGGGAGATATTTTTACATGTGATAACTCTGAGACTCAGACACATAAAATGGCTGGCTTAGACACACACAGTTAGTAAGTTAACATAAAAAGTAAAGCCAAATCCCTGAATTTAAAAAAAACAACAAAAAAAAGAAGAGCTAACAGTGTTTGGGGAAGCGATCATGCTTCGAATTTCTGTGTTTGAAGGCAGTTACATCAGCAAGGATTTTTTGGCACTTTAACTACCAAGATGAGATTTTTAGACTGTAGGTGGATTGTTTTTGAATAGAGATATAGTTGCTAAGATATAACACTTGATGACTTACTGGAATAAGCCCTGAGACCTGAGCCCATAGCCCGAAATGTTTAAATATATATATTTATTCTCATCTAACACCAGTTGAGACCACTATTATCCTGGGAAAAATTAGATCATGTAATAAAACAATTCTGTGAAAAACCCAGTAGTTCCCCAGCAGAGTAGCCTGAGCAAAGAGGAATCCTGCCTCCCCTGGGAGCTTTCCCTTCTCCTCAGTCCCCAGAAACCTCTCCCATCTCTGAGCCAGCACCTGTGGGTACGACACCATTCCACACTCCACAGAATCCCACCCAGGATTGCTGTGTTAGGACCCAGGTTGCTCTGATCTGTTCTGCCCAATTGTCCTGAAAGCCCCTTAAGATCAGGTGCAATTACCTCCCCTTGTGCTTAAGCAAGAGCAGACGCTTGGCAAATATTTACTGATAAATGTATTCGGACTGGAGAATTGTAATGCAATTTAATAACTGTTTGAGGGTAAATATGAAAAAAATCCATAGAAATATGGAGAAAAGTTATTTCTGGCTGGAGGAGTCAGATTAGACATTACACCATAACATTTGAAGTGGGCCATGATGGATGAGTAGATCACTACAGAGTTAGGAGAATCAGCATTAGACAAACAGAGGACTAGATGGAAGGTTAGTGGTAATGTAATCCAGCAATCCTTTTGGTACAGTAAAGTATCTCTGTAATTTGAAAAGTGGTTGCAAAATACTCAATCACATAAAATTCCTAGTTGCATTATTGTGAAATTAATTAAATGACAAGCATGGCATTTTATTTAGTGGTACAGTCTGGGTCTATCCAGACCCCAGTTATAGTGTAGTGCCACCTGATGGTGGTTATCTATTCCAGATTAATATAGATGGGACCATTCTGGGATTTGGGGCTGGCTGGGACTTCTGAGGTTGTAGCAATTCCAAGAATCATTTATTTAGATGGCACCTGTTCCATACGTCTGGTCAGAAGAGATTTGGACAGGAGCATACATGCCTGCTTCCATAGATGGGGTTGCCTGCCATTACCCTACTTAAAACCACTCCCCCATTTATTTCCCAGTGAGCTCGTCCATTCTACCTACCCCTAAGAAAATAACAAATTTAGCTATCTCCTTTTGAAGAAGTCAATGGACAAAGGAGCCAATTGTCAAGTGCATTATGGGAGAATTCCTATTACCATGAGACTCGTTATCACGGAATTTTACTATACTTGACTCTTCTACGGCCTATAAGAGATCAATCAACTTATCTTGTGCACCCCAGTTGCAAAGCATCCCACTCCATCCTTGGATACTTTTAATTGGTAGAAAGTCATGGTGCAGACACTACTCTATTTTCACATACATACATTAGCACTGGCTCTGTGACCATCAGAAAGATGCTATGCCCTTCGAATATTGGAAAACAGATAATGCATATTTACTAAGTTTTCTCCCTTACAGGATAAATTTCCTTAGTTCCTTCAGTGATTGTTTGTCTTCCTCACTCACTAATTTTATCCTGAGTGCCAAGAGAAGTGCCTGGAGTCTGGTTGGCACTCGGTAAAGAAGTACTGAATGAATAAGTGAAAGAAGAAATGGTTCCAAGTGCTTGCGTACATGATGGTCATGTCCTCATATATCTCTGTCGCTCTTCAAGAGCAGCACCCAAAATAGAATGTAAAACTCCAGGTATTGTCCAGCAAGCACAAAGAACTAGACTGATCACGACTTTCATCCTGGATGCCAAATATCCATGAATGCAACTCAAGACTGACTTCTCTTTTTATACAATCCTGTTAATACAGATTCATATCCAGTTTCTAGTCAGCTAAGACCCTCCCTGAAATTTTTTTCACAGATCTACTGTTTAGCTGTATTGCCCCCAGTTGAGTTTTTAGACCAAAATGCAAGACATTATTCCCTGTAAATTTTGTCTTATTGGACTTAAGCCATTATAGCAGCATCTAAAGACCTCAATGAGCCTTGATTCTGACCCCTGACATATTAGATACTCAGCCTAGCTTTGTGTTATTCCCTGTAAATTTTGTCTTATTGGACTTAAGCCATTATAGCAGCATCTAAAGACCTCACTGAGCCTTGATTCTGACCCCTGACATATTATATACTCAGCCTAGCTTTGTACCACTTACAAATTTGATCAGCATTCTCTCATTGTCTTCATGCAAGTGTTTAATAAGAAGCTAGAGAAGGTCTTGGGTAGAGCCCTGAGGCTTGCTTCAAGAGACTTTTCTCTGGATTAATGGTCATTTATCTTGCAGTTGCATTATTGCCTGAGACCACATGGGAAGTCACAAGAAAGAGAAATAATATACCATCAGAGCTTAGACAGGCCTACTTTGTGACCCCAGTTTGTCATTTACTAATTGTGTTCCTTCTAGCAGGATATGTGTATTGAACCAAACTGAGGAATGCAAAGGCTATTCCAACAGATGCAAACAACAAAAGCAGTGGCACAGAGTGGGGAAAATGAGGCATGTCCGGAGGACAGGAAAAAAAGAAAAGATATTGTATGACGGTGCTTTCACAAAGGATAAACTACAAATGGATCTTCTTTTTTTGCTTTTATGTTCATATAGAGTTTGCCTAACTCTTTTCTTTATCTACTATCTGGGGCTCATTAACTGGAGAAAATAATCATTTTAAATAGTATAAAATAATTTCTCTTAGAATAAGTATATGCATGTAATTTAGTATATGAAAAGAGGACTAGAAATCCTGTTCCTTCGTGAACTTGCTTTGTGACATTGGTTAGGTCATTTGATTAGCTTCGTGGTTCTTCTCATCTACAAAACATGGGAATCGGACTAGGATTCCTGCCATTTCTACTGCGGTGGGGTGGGCGGGGAAGGTGTGGTAAGAGAAATAGTCTATGGGACTTAAAAGCAATAAGTTACACGGAGTTCATGCTGATGCCTCTTTTTTCTTCCCCTAATCTCAATGCTGTTAGGCTAAAGCTACCTTGGAACTTCAAGAAATCTTTCTTCCATTTTACTTTTGATGCTTGTTAGGAGAAAACATGAGATGAATGTCGGCCAGCCATCACGGTATTTAAGCAAAAAGCCCAGAGGGTGTTAAACAAACAAACAAATAAGCAAAAATATTTACTATAAGTTCTCCTATAAAAATGTGACAATTGTTGGAAATATTATTTGATTCTGTCCTAAATTATACCTCTCACAGGGATAGCTAATACCGTGCTTCAGGTCATAAACATGAGTCAGGGTGATCAAGATTTGAATCATAGTTTCATTTTCTTCCAAAGATACAGACTGCTGTCTCTGTTAGAATCAGATGATAAGCTGAGCTAGAGAGAGGAAATGATTTAACTAATGGAATTCCTTGTAGCAACACATTGCCATATTAGGAAACTCAGTTGGACTGGATGGGAAATATACTAGTCAAGATTCTCAGAAACCCAGCTCAAAATAGTTTAAGCTGAAAGGTATTGCATTGGGTCATTTAATTGGGAGGATCAGAGATGGAGCTGTTTTATCATCTCTCCCTCTGCTCAGCTCACATCTCTGCTTCTCTCCGCATGTTGACCTCCTTCTCTATGACTTCAGATAGTCTTTCTCCATGTAGTGAGGAAAGAAGGGAACAAAGTTACCAGAAGTTCTAGGCTTAAAGGGCTGTCCAGTTAGTTCACTTGGTTAGAGCATAGTGTTGGTAACACTAGTCAAGGGATCGGATCCCCATACCAGCCAGGAAAAAAATTTTAAAAAGTCCCAAACTTGAATTATCTTAGCTTTGCTATTCCAGAGAAAAAAATAACATTTTTCCACATATAAAATCCCAGGAAAACACAAAGGAAATGCCATGCCCCCCCCCCCATCTAGCTAAAAAGGGCATTTGCTTATTTGTTTGTTTTGCTAGAATTACACTAAAGTTGAGATCCTACAGACAATACAGGCCTAGTTGATAAGTAGCCTCCTACTAATCTGAAAGATTCACATCTAAAAAATTAATACTCTAATGAGCAAGATATTGACATATTTTTATCTCAGTAGAAGACATTAAAGATGTTTTCTACCATTTCATCAGAAAACATCATCAAAAAGACCCCATGCTATGGCTAGGCACTCATCACGCTGAAGCTAAAACCAGTCTAGTGGATGTCCACCTTGCCACAAAGCCCTAGAATGTCTTCTCTTGGCTAACCCTGTGGGTGTACAACAGAACATGTCTTCTATTTACAGCCACCTGGATGGATGCAGGAGACAGCACCTCAGAAAAACAGTTAATTAACTTATCCAAATAAAAAGAAAATCCCAGGGAATGACTCTAGCTGGTTTTGGATCACAAACTAGTTAGATGTAAAATACTATAACTATTGAGGCCTGATAACATACTTAGCCTATAACCAGAAAATTGAGACACTACATTTGGCAGGCCCCAAAAAACCATGTAGAGTAGAATAAGGTCAGTTCCTCAAAGAAAGCATCATATTCGGGAAAATTGAGACACTACATTTGGCAGGCCCCAAAAAACCATGTAGAGTAGAATAAGGTCAGTTCTTCAAAGAAAGCATCATATTCATAGCAGAAGAAAGAGGAAAGATAGCTGGGCGGGAGAGGTGGGAGTTCAGTACAGGAAGCCACTGACTCTCCAGGTGACTATTTCTCATAGATAACCAAATCCACTTCGCTCTGCTTAGAAATCTTCTGATCATCTCTTTGTTTGACCCTGACATTAGTATTGAGTATCATCCACTGTTATGATCTGAATGCTTGTGTCCCTCAAAATTCATACGTTGAAACCTAATTCCCAATGTTAGGGTATTTGGATTGGGGGCTTCAGAGATGTGACTAGGTCATGAAGGCAAAGCCCTCATAAATGGACTAGTACCCATATAGAAGAGGTTCAAAAGCATTCCCTTGCTTCTTACATTATGTGAAGACACGACAAGAAGAGGCCATTTGTGAACCAGGAGGTGGGCTTCACCAGACACCAGATCTGTCAGCACCTTGATCTTGGACTTCCCAGCCTCCAGAACTATACTTACATTATGTGAAGACACGACAAGAAGAGGCCATTTGTGAACCAGGAGGTGGGCTTCACCTGACACCAGATCTGTCAGCACCTTGATCTTGGACTTCCCAGCCTCCAGAACTATAAGAAATAAACTTCTGTTGTTTATAAGCTACCCAATCTATGGTGTTCTCTTACAGCAGCACAAACAGACTAAGATACCCAAATCCGCAGACTTTCTTCTGGTAATGATTAATGCCTATAGGATCAGAGCCACCTTGCTAGGGAGGAAGTCTAACAGAGCAAGGTGCCAATGAACCTCCACTCTTCAGCCAGTTCATTGTGTCTGACAGTGCCCGCCATCAGTGGGGTTCTGTCCTCCTCTGAGTTTGGCAGCTCAGGAAACTGATTGCCTTCTGGGCCTTTGGCTGCCTTAACCTCTCCATGAACACAAGCTCTTTCCTTCATGGTGTTTCTCAACTCAGCCAGACTACAAGCCCCTTTGCCGTCTCTACCTCCAAAAGATCCTGTAGCTTCTCATGCATAATTATCAATGTATTTGCTTTTTCATAGTTTTATGTGTAGTCCTCCCCAAATTCCAACTTCAGCACTTTACCAATAATTCAGCCCCTATTTATTTCCTCCACGAATTGAGCCAATTTAGAGCTGTTGAAACCAAGAAGCAAACTAGGTTCCTGGTCATATATTAATTTATGTGGTCAAGATTAGTTTTTTTAAAAAACACAAAAGTGGATAGCCTAAATGGTGGCTTCACAAATGAGAAGAAGGTACCTCTGACTCTGCTTGCCAAAGCTTGCATTTCTACCATTAGAATTAGATGTCATTGGTTTGTCACATGCATGCTTTGTCTCCTGTTAAAATGACAATCTTCAGTTGGAATTAGTTTTATCAATCCTCTTCCCAAAGTAAGATTTGGTAAAGAAATTTGGAAAGGAGTATGCAAACTCCATGTAACCAAGGCAAGGACCAAGAGATACCATCCTGGAGGTCAAAGACACAGGACCAAAGACTTCAAAGAGGGCTCCTCTGTATGGTCTTACACTTCCCCAACACATGCATTTCTGTTTCTGATTTCCCTCTATTCCTATGACCCAATCTGCTGTTTTCTTTTTGTCCTTTTGGGATTCCCTGACCCTACCCTAATCTCCTTTAGGACAGATGTTCCTTTTATATCAGATCTAGTGATGCTTCAAAACATGTGCTTACAGCAGCTTAGGCTAAACAGGAGAAAGCTGAGGCTACTGAAAGGCCAGATTAGAGGAGCCCTGAAAGAGATCCGCATCAGCACAGTAGTGACAAGCTAATGGGTGTGGAAAATCTGTTACTGGCAGATTGCCAGCCTCCCACCTTCCAGAAAAAGATTCGTGGTTTACTGTGTGGTTCAAAATGTTAGTTCCAGGGCCAAAGAATGAGGAACACAGTTAGGCAATATTGTCAGTTTCTCTAGACTTCCACTGGGATGTATTGAGTGATTGGGATTTTTGTTTGTTTGCCTGCTTGCCCATTTGTTTGCTGGGGTTTTTTGTTGTTGTTGTTGTTCTTTTTTTTTGAAGATCTCTCCTACACTAGTCTCAATACTACAGTTGTGGATGATGTTCACAGTTGCTATCAACCTTCCCATCATCTGAAAATGTCTGGATGAGTTGGAGGCAGCCATGAACAACCAGGCAGCCAACTCTCATAAAGATGAATCAAAGTATGATGATCTGATAAGAAGACTTGTGAGATTCATTTTTTTCACCCAAAAGGGTAAGAGTTATTATATCTTCCAAAATCGTCAGTGTGATAAAGTAACCAGTTGGAAGACACACTGTTCACGCTTTTCCCAAATGCACTAACTGGGTAAATAGAGAACCATGGCTTGTACCAGCAACTATAAATTTAAAGTTAGTGCTTCAGGTCTCTATCTAAAGAATGACAGAGCATCACCTCTCCTGATTCATCCAGCAAAAATGCATCATCCTTTTTCTCCTGATCTAATCAGGAAACCTTCTGCCTGTTCGTTTTTCTATATAAGTCCAAAAAAAGCAAGAAGAGATTTAGGCCTTTCGTCCTACACCCCTCTTGACTCAGGGTGGGGTTGGAAGTGGGCTGCGTAAGAGCAAAAAGCACAGATTCTATTCTGACCACACCGCACTGATGGAATCAGTTTCAAATGCTGTACACAAGTGCCATCTAGTGGCCCTCAATAAATTAACATGGCTCTCTAAGGAAGAAGGACTTTTAAAGCCTTTCATGAATAACCAAACACGTTTTTATCTTTTTTATTTAAACAGGATGATTTTTCTGTATTTGCATTCTTTTTTGTAAGAAATTATTTCTTCCACCTGTTTCTCTTTGGTCTGGATAGAAGTATCTTGGCTCATCTCTGTCAAAGTGTGCTTTGAACCATAAAATGTAGGCTGGGGTTTATTCACAAGGAAACACATTGAGAATGTCTCCTTTATTGACAGCCACTACTCTGTGGAATGAAACTGAATTGGTTCTATTGCCTCTATACTCTACTTTAGCAAACACTCGAGGGTTGAATGGTGGCTGGAATGAAAGAGAAACATGAGAATAGGGATGGAATAAAAGAGTCATCCCCTTCAGTGGTTCTCAGTTGCATGCAGGATGACAACAGAAGCTCCCACCTCCAAATCAAGGTCTCTTCGGTCTGACCCAAACTCATTTTTCCAGCCTCCTTCTCCTGCACCAGGTACAAAGTTTTATATCCACATCAGTCTGTCCATTAACTCTCGAATATATATTTTAGCTTGGCTTTTCTTCCTTTCCTTACCATTGCACCTTTCTCCCCAAACTGATATTCTTGCCCTCTCCTCCCTGTTTATTCAACCCTACTCATCCTTCAAGTTATGTATTACTGTAATGATGTGTCAAAATGGAACTATTATAGTGTTGGCTTTTACTGAAACCTGTATTGCTGCTTAACAAACTACCCCAAAACTTAGTGGCTTCACACTACAAGCTTTTATTCTAATTCACAAACCTGTGGGGTAGCTGGGTAGTTCAGGTCTCCAGTCTCCTAGGGGCTGACTCATGCACCTGTGGTCAGCTGTGCCTCAGGCAGGCAGCTAGGCTATTCTGGGCCCAGCTCTTCCACATGTATGTTAGTTAGATGTCTGGAGGCTGCTCTAAGATATCCCCAGCTGGGACAACTGGGATCTTCTTGTGGTTGCTTGTCCTCCAGCATTCTAGCCTGGTTCGTTCACATGGTGGTGCAAGGTACCCAGAGAGACTAGACCACACAAGCCTTCTGGAGGCCCAGACTTGAAAATAGCACCTTCTACTGCTTTCAGTTGACAAAGTGAATCACAAGATCAGTTCAGATTCTGAAGAAACAGACTCTGCCATCTAACAGGATGAAGTACAAAGTCACATTGCACAGGGTTTGGATATATGGATGAGTGAAGAAAAATGACCATTTTAAGCATTTATTCTACCTCAAGGACTTAAAAATGCTACACTTCACAATGAGGTGAGAGCCCCTCTGAAGAATTTTAAAGGGGCTAACTGAAACAGGGTTTGTATTTACTAAACCGTCACTTTCATCAGGAGTTGGATGTTAGGTGAGGTGTTGTGCCTTGAAAGAAACTAACACTCCCCCCAATGCACACACCAAGGTGAAGGGTAGAGAGTGCCTGCCCTTAAACTGAAGTCTAGAAAGAGGTAATTCAGTGAGACCTCTTAAAGAGCTTGAAATGTGTGCTGTGAACTGCTGTCTGACTCACTCTGGATAAATGTAAAGAAAAGGCAGGTGGATAAATGCTGCAGATGTGAAGTTAGTGCACCCCCACCAGCAATGGGTGACAAACACAAGGCTTCCTGTGAAACAGGTGTGAACCAAGAGTTTTATGGAGCTGGCATGAATTTGTCTTGGATCCTCATCAAGAGGGCAATGAAAACCTAAGCACTGAGGAGGACTCAAGCAAAAGGAAGCCAAATGTGCACTGTGCATGGCAGGGTGTCTGGAAGTCAAGTGACCAGCTGGAAAAGCAATACAGTTACCCACTTTGAGGGACCTGATTATGTTCAGAGATGCTTAGATTGGGGGAGGGAACAGCTGGGATTCTAAAGAACCACAGGACACCTCCAGGAGGGAAAGAATCAGACTTTGTTGTAGGAAGCTCAGATCACAGTGATGCCACCAGTTGAGAAAGAAAGGTCTTGCTGCCATGGACTCTATGGAAAGTCACCAAAAAGCAACAGCTCTAGCAAAGGGAAAAGATCCACAGCTCCCTCACCCTTTGCAAGACCTGATCTTGGGGTGGGAATGTGGGAAAGCTGTAATTTCAAGAGAAGTTTTACTTTTTTGTTGTTACACTAGACATACTAATAACTGAGCTGGAACCATATCTCAGTCTTCTCTCAATGGGAAAGGCAAATATTAGTTCTGCATCATGTGCTAGGGCAATGGAGAAATAAATCAAGTTTTCTAATTACACCCTATAAGTGTTGTGAGTTCGGTATTATGATTTTCTTAAATTTCCTCCTTACTGCAGCTGTCTCAGTCGCCTCTTCAGCCACTGTTCTGTCTGGGTTGATTTGACCTTTGCTTATAAGAAAGCATAAGGTGTTTGTAGAGCCAAAGAATCTAAATTGGAGTTATAATCTTACCATTCACTATATGAATTTGAGCACGGCACATAACCTCTCTGAACTTCAGTTTTCTTACTTTTATAAAAAATAAAATATTATAACAATTTCTTATAATATAATCTGTGGTTATTGAAAGTATTAAATGCAGTAATACAAATCAAAGAGATTTTTTTAATATTTACTGTATCAGAAATTAAAATGAGAATTTTTGAAATCAATTCATTTATAGCAACAATAATAAACTCCTTACATGTTTATATAAATAATATGTTTGTATGAAAAGTAACCATACTTTTCAAAACAAAATAATTTAGGATAACAAGTGCCATTGTTTTTTTTTTTTTCATTTTTGCGATGTTTTATTTTTCTTTTTAATGTCTGTCTGAATAGAAGACAGTTACATTCTCATATCTGCTTCCACATTCAATCTATTGTAATATGTGGTTTTGATTAGAGTATGTGACAAAACTTTGGCCTCAAACAGATATGTAGTTGAAAGAAGCAGGTGTATCATACTAGCAATTTCAGATAATTGTGGATATTCTTTGATACTATATCAAAATTCAACAGGTAGAAATTTCTTTAAAGTTAGTTATAGTTTGGAATCTGAAAACATATCAATGATTTTTGTACTCCATTACATAATCCATTGATTAAATGTGCACATTGATTGGAGTTTTTATCCATACACCATTTTTATAACATTATAACATTTCATATAAAAAACACTTGCTCACTGAATTATATAGGTCATCCAAATGTTGACACATTTCATTATACAATGATTTAAAAATCATATTTGTTAATATCACTACTGACTTCATCAGAAAATTCTTTAAGGGGCCGGCCCGGTGGCGCACTGCTACAGTGCGCCGCTTGGGAGTGCGGTGGCGCTCCCGCCGAGGGTTCGGATCCCACATACAGACCAGTTCCTGCTCACTGGCTGAGCGAGGTGTGGGATCCCGCCGAGGGTTGCGATCCCATTGCCGGTCCCGGTCCGGTACGGGCGCGACACTGAGGGTTGCGATCCGTTGCTGGACACGAAAAAAGACAAAAAAAGGAAAAAAAAAAGAAAAAGAAAAAGAAAATTCTTTAAGTACTGGGAAGCTGTCATGGTCCTGTAGAAGATACAAGAGGTCCATATTGCTAATTCTTGCTTAAAAGTTCGAATGTTTTCATTGACAATAAATACTGTTTATTATCTCCTCGAAGTGTTTATAATCTTCTTGAATTCATTAAATTCAAATGGCTCATTTTAATTCTCAAGTCTGAATAATCATAATTTAACAGTGTTTAATTTCAGGCAAAATGGTTAAGCAATTGTACAAGTGCTTTTCCATTGGGAAAGAAAGTATCAGTGATGTTGGCCACACTGTCTATGCCTCTTAGCCAAGCAGATAGTGGTGGCCTTTAGTCATATATATCAACTTTATTTTGGCCTGAATTATCCAGAAGAGCCATAGCATAATGCCAAATTTAGTGAATCCTAGTGTGGTATTGTGATATAATAAGAAATATATATTTGATCTTTACCCCTGGTTCCTGGCATAGAACTCTTAAAACTTTCATAATTTCCTGAGTAATAGGACTGATAGGAACATCCTTTGTTACAATATTTGGTCTTACTTCCTGATACAAGAGCCTCTTAGACCCTTGGAATCTCTAGAGTATGTGTCTTGTTGTATGCTAAGGAGATGACTGGTGGCTGGGTGTCTGTAGATAGCTTTAGGATGGGGGGCTGGTTGCCAGAAAGACCAAGGCATTATTAGAGGGTTTAGGGTTTTAGGCCCACCCCACAACATACATGGAGGGGAGAGGGGCCAGAGTTTGAGTTAATCACACATAGGCAGTGATTTAATTAATCATGCCTATGTAATGAACTCTCCATTAAAACTCCTAAACTACAGAGCTCTGAGAGCATCCTGCTTGGTGAACACACTGAGCTGCTAAGAGGGTGCTGTGCCCCTCTCACATACCTTACCCTGTGCATCTCTTCCATTTGGCTCTTCCTGAGTTGTATCCATGCCTATGTAATGAACTCTCCATTAAAACTCCTAAACTACAGAGCTCTGAGAGCATCCTGGTTGGTGAACACACTGAGCTGCTAAGAGGGTGCTGTGCCCCTCTCACATACCTTACCCTGTGCATCTCTTCCATTTGGCTCTTCCTGAGTTGTATTATTTACAAAAGCCAGTAAAAGTAAGCAAGCTATTTTTCTGAGTTTTGTGAGCCATGCTAGCAAATTATTGAACTCAAGGAAGGGAGTCATGGGGACCCCTGATTTATAACTAGTTGGTCAGAAGCACAGGAGGCCCAGGAGTTTTAATCAGCTTCTGAAGTGGGGAAAGTCTCACAGGACAGACCCTTTAACCTCGGGGTCAGATGCTAACACCTCTAATGTCATGATTGAGTTAAATCACTGGGCACCCAGTTGTTGTTCAGAGAGTTGGAGAACTGGTTGTTGGTGTGGGAAAAAACCTACATAGTTGGTATTGGAAATGTTGTGATAGAAACAGTTCACCTAGAGTTACAAAACATTTTAGACATCACCTAACCCACTTTAGAGGAAATTTTCTCTACAGCAGGCTTGACATGAGGACGTTCAGTTTCTGATCAAGCACTTCCAGTGATGTGAATCTCAATAATTTTCTAAGCAGCCCACTCCACCATTCTTGGATAGCTTCAATTATTATGCAGATCTCCATCATATTAAGCCAAAATGTTCCTTCCTACGTTCCATAATGCAGAAGAGAATGAATCTACTCTCTCTTCCATATGGCTAACCTTCAAGCATTTAAACTTTAAATTTCTTTGAATTTTAAAGACCACTTTAATCCATACCCTTCTCCACTTCAATTCACACACACACTCATGCATGCACACACACACACGCACACTTCCATCATCATGATATCTCTTCTCTAGGACAGACTTGGTTTTTTGCTACTTGTCCTCACATAACATGGTTTCTGGATCCTTGTCGCCTTATCATCCCAGATCTTTTCTGCTACCTCATGCACCAACTAACGATAGCACCAGAACGCTATTAAAAGATTCTGAATTAAACCTTCCTACAACAGAATTTATTTTTTTTCCTGTATTCCTGTATATTGATGCAGCCTACAATTATATTCACTTTTATATTGGTGTATGTGTTTCTTTTTCAGGAACCACATTAAACTGTGAGCACGTGGTGAATTAGTCTTTAAGCAAAATTTCTAGGTCTTTTTCCCATAAGAACATTTGTTAATTTGGCTTTACAATTCTGTACATACATGATTGCTTTTTCTCAGCCTAAATCAAGGAATTTACCATGCTAATAAATTTTATCTTTAGGTTTAGACCCATTTAGAATGATGTAGACTGTTTAAATTTTTATCAGTTTTAATTATATATCTCTAGCACAGAATATTTGCTGACAATCAAAACCCACTCTCTCCTTCCTGGGCACATGACCAGATTACCCTTCCCAGCCCCATTTGTAGTTAAATACAACTATGAGATTGCTGTCTAGACAACAGAGTGTGCATGAAAAGGGTGTATACTACTCCAGAGAGTGTCTCCATCCCTTTATGCTACTATCAGAAAATATCTGAAACCGGGTAATTTATAAACAACAAAAATATATTTCTCACAGTTCTGGATACTGAGAAGTTCAAAATCAAGGCACTAACAGAGTCAATGTCTGGTGAGGGCCCAGTCTCTCTGTTTCCAATATTGTGCCAGCAGAGGAGAGCTGCCTTCTGCCCTGGAATGCATACCCTAGAATTACATGAGCAAGAAATAAACTGTTTCTTAGGCCAATGAATTTGGGGCTTAGTTATTATCACAGTTTAGCTTACATTAACTAATATATGTAACATATTGATGCTATATATGCATAATAAGATACATGTCTTTATCCATATGTGGATGTGTCTTCATCCACATTAATTCTTTTTTTCTATGGTTAGAATAATGGTAAGGAATATAATATCCACTAATAAAATTAGGTCATCCATATGTCTGTGCTTCATTTCAGTTTAAGAAACCTTTTTCATCTTCTAGAAGGTGCCCCAAATTCCTGATTTTGGTCATATTGTGCTTTTATCACAAGGGACCCCTTGTTTGACAATTTTTCCGTCTTCCCCAGGCAGAGTTGGTATTTCTACCTATCATACTCACACTGAAACTTTGCCCAAGCCTCATGACTTGTAATTCCATTAACATTGCTTTCCTACTATCTTTCCATTAAACTATGTGTCCCCATAAATAGGGACCACATTTTATTTATCTGTATATTCAGTGCTGTGTTACAGTGTCTGACACATACTGAAAACTCAATAAATGCTTCAGAGTGAATAAATAAATAAATACCTGGATACTTTTAGGGTTGGAACAATAAGAAAAAGAAATCACCAAGAGATGGTAGTTCTAACATCACTAAATTTCCATTATTGTCAAATAAAGACTGAGTTTCTGACTACAGATTTATAGGAACAAAGTAATTGGTTATCTTCAAGGTCTCTCTGGCATTCTGAAATCTGTGGATTCCCTTATAATCCTATTTTTGTTTTGACTTTCCAGCTAGTTATGGTGTCATACTCTTCGATGACTAGCCAGTGTTCCACATTGCAATGAACAAGCCTCTGAAAACCAGAGCATGTTTTTAAACCTTGCACATTCTCTTAAGCTCAAGTAAGATGAAACCTACTGCCTTCTTATATTTCTTACTTTTGGTTCAATTTATTTAAGAGTATTCATGACAGCCAGATGGTCCACACTAGTTTCAGACAATTTATCATAGTGCACAGCTGTTGCATTAAATCTATTTCTTAAAGGTAAAAAAAAAAATGTATTATTTTAACAGGAAGAGATAGGGCTCCAGACCTGCTGGATAACCTAGATGTCAGCTAGTGACTCCCTGGCCCTCTAGAATCTTTATCTAGAAGTTATGTAATTGGCCCAAGTTTCAATCAATTTCCTATAAAAATCCAAAGCCCTCACCAGATTTTCTCCAAATTCTGGGGAACATGGGGGCGGGTGGGATACATCCTCATGATAATCTCTTGCTTGGAGGTCATGCTTCTTACCTTCTCAGTTACATACTCTATGTTCTGCACCACTTCAACCCAGGAATGAAGCTAAGCCCCTTTCTCAATGCCCCCTAAAAGATCCCATCAGAGATTATTGATGATTTGGGAAAAAGAGGAAAGGAAGCTTATATCACAGGATTGCAAACAACCTCAAAATGAATGTTGGCTTTTCAAGTAGCCTTTTAGCCCACTCCAAGGGGATTTTTTTTTCTGCTGGGCACCTCGCCTGGAATGTATCTTATCACTATCTCCTCTCTCCCTCTTCCTTCTTTTATATTTCTCCTCTCTTCTGTCCCAATTTCTTTTTCTTTCTAATGCAGAGCAATGTAGGTCTTTCCATTGTAGCTTGGGTTCCTGTAGACCCAGTAAATGTTTCACCTCTCTTTCTGAATCTTACTGACTTTTTTAAAGTAGAATTCTGGCACTAGCTATAAGACAATAAAACCTAAAGCTCTGTTGCAAACACGCTGGGGTTTGGGGAGCAGGAGGGAGCAGGGAGAGACTGCTGATATCAAGACCTCAGTCATTTTGTATAGAGACTTGTCCATAGGTCCACGGTACATCAACTGCAAAATACAGCCCTGCCTCCAGGCCCCCTGACTCCTAATCAAATGCTGTCTTCACCACAAGCCGTATCATCAGCCTCTACAGTGTGGAGTGAGCACATTTCAGCCTATTCCCCAAGCCGAATCAACACCCTTCTACTTACCTTCCTTTATGCCCCAGTTTGGTAACAATTGGCCTTTCTTGTTCCCTGATCCTATTTCCTGTCTTCACAAACTGCCCATTACCTCTGTCCATCTAAGACTGGGACTCTGATGCCCAGTGTATCTAAGATTAGGACTGCACTTCCAGCTTTCAGTATTTCACTAGACCAAGACATTGTAGTATTTCTATGAACCAAGTTACCATATTTTGTTCATGTTTTCAAAAATCTCAGATCTGCTTTACATCTTGAGCTAAACCTTTAATAAGCATTTTGACCATATCGACCCCCTGTTTAAAATTCCTACAGTATATAAGGTACTTCAAAAAAGTTTGTGGAAAAATGGAATTGAAGGATAATATAAATATTTCCATGAATTTTTTGAAATAGCCTCATATCCTGCTATTTTACTCCAATTTTCCTCTGTTACTAGCGGGAAATTAGGTGTTTTCTTATCGCTTGAATTAATTCAGAACTAAACGACCTTGATAAACTTACAGAAGTTGGGATAGAGACAGGGGGAGTCAAGAAAAACCTGAGGTGGATGTTCCATTTAATTAACCATAATAAGGATGAATTGTTCAACATTCAATATTTAAATAGGGTTGGACATCTTATAATCAGTATTCATAGATATGTTGAGATAGAATTATCAACATTTTGTCATAAGATCAACATATTATATGAATTATGCTTAAACATTTCCCTAAATTATATCATATATACTCTATCTCAGTTGGATACTTCAAGAGGAGTTAATAATTGTCTCAACATGATATCAATATACGAGTATCTCCTCAAAAAGTTTAGACTAAAACACAAACACACACACACACACACACACACACACATTCCAGATGTGCTGTCTTCATGTTCCAGGCACCTGGTTGCTTCCAAATAGCTGGATGCAAGGCCTCCTGCAGGTGAACATCTGGGAGATTGACTGCATTCTTCCCTATTCATCCAAAAGTTTTGGCAGCTAGTAGCAGACAGATTGAAAATCTTCCCTTGAAACAAACGAGAGTAGCCTCTGTCAGCTGAATATTGACAGGATCCGTGCTGAGGTTTTTATTCTAAGTCTCAGCTACCATCAAAATGTTGTTTCCAGCTGCTAAGTGCTGGTCTTTTATATTATACCTCAAGACCAATTATATTCAGAATAAAACACAGAAAAAACATATGTAGTAAGATTTCAGTTCTGGCAGAGGTGTTTATATTACAGATAAAAGGTACAGAATGATATACAGGGCAATGTCCTTGTGAATATCAGACTATTTAACATCTGAAATTATCCTCATGACAATCTGGGCTTTATGTATATGGGAAGAATTGGAGCTGGTCATCTCATCTACAGGCAATTAAATTTCTCTTGGCCCAGAACTATGGGTATCCATTTATGCTAATGAGCAGTGCAATACTCAATTAAGGAATTTTTTGAGTTCCAATAGAATAAACATGTGATTTAAATTGTTTACAGATCAGCATCAACAATCACACAAACTATGTGAACTATACTTATATATTAAGCTATATATGCATATTTTATTTTTTCCTACATGTATATGCATTATTCAGCTGTATGGTGGTGGATAAGAACATCTGTTTTGGCAGTCAGGTTGTGTATGGATTTTGTCTCTACTGCCTGCTATCTACATGAACCCATCAGAATGATTTAACCTTTCTGTGACTTTGTAAACTAAATAACAATAAAGCCTGCATTATGGGTCATTGCTTGAGGGTTATATGAGATAATAAGTGTAAGGCAAATGAGAGGTCACTGGAACACAAAAAGCTTTCAATAAATGTAACAGGACTGTGTCTGTGAATGTGAATATGAGTGTGTGTGTGTGTGTGTGTGTGTGTGTTTAAAGTTTTTGGCATTGATTTTCTGAATTTTATCCCCAAAGAGCTGTCATATGATCCACAGTTTATAATACAGGGGGAGAAAACCAAACTAAAAAACAGAAGGAAATTTTGTTCAAAAATAAAACAAAACTTTAGAATTTATCGGTATATTGTTCATCCTTCTTAAATATCCCTCTGATAATTTTACTTCCCCATTCTAAAATCCTCATGGATTTTTATCACATTCTTATTTGATCACTTACAAATTATTTGACTTTGGGCCAGCCACTGCGTCCCTATCTATTAATGAGAATGGGAATTCCTGTGTACCTGCCTCTTGGAATTGTTGTGACAATTACATGGGCAATGCAGTGAACATCTCCTGCTCTTGTCTGCCTTGCTTCTTCTTTCTTGGGGCGAACTGCTTCCTTTCTTCCTCTGCGTGTCTCCCATGAGATTGCTGGTCACTGGGATCTTCTTGCTTCTGATCTCAGGCTTGGGCATGTGGTAGAGGACTGATCAATTGTGATACTTCATTTCAATGTCTTCAGCGATTGGTCCAAGAAATAGGCATTCAAGAAAGAATAGAATCTATCCATGAGTTTACGTATTAATAGACTCTGGGTAAGAAAGAACCTTCTCTTCTTGGATCACCATTTGTATGGAGGCTATGAGCTGGAGCTTTTGCCACCATCTTCTCCAGCCAAATGGAGGAAGCTGTCTAACATAGTAGGGAAGAGGATAAAATTTGATGTAAAAACATTTACAATAGCTATTTAAAAAATGAAATATCTAGGAGTAAATTTAACTAAGGAGGTGAAGGATGTCTACAACAAAAACTATAAAAGACTGGTGAAAGAAACTGAAGAAGACACAAATAAATGAAAAGATAGCTTATGATCATGGGTTGGAAGAATTAACATTATGAAAATGTCCATATTGACCAAAGCAATCCGAAAATTCAGTGCAATCCCTATCAAAACACCAACAACATTCTCCCCAGAAAGAGAAAAAAAAATCTTAAAATTTATATGGAATCACAAAAGACTCTGTATAGCTAAAGCAATCTGGAGCAAAAAGAACAAAGCTGGAGGTGTCACACTACCAGACTTCAAAATATACCGTAAAGCTATAGTAATCAAAACAGCATGATTCTGGCATAAAAACAGACAAATAGAACATGGAACAGAATAGAGAGACCAGAAATAAACCCACACACTTACAGCCAACTGATTTTTGACAAAGGTGCTAAAAATATACACTGGGAAAAGACAGTCTATTCAATAAATGGTTCTGGGAAAACTGAATACCCAAATGCAGAATATTGAGACTAGACCCCTATCTCTCACCATACACAAAAAATCAACTCAAAATGAATTAAAAACCTAAATTTAAGAACTGAAATTATAAAACTATTAGAAGAAAACATGAGGGAAATGCTACACAAAATTAGTATGGGTAGCACTTTTTTGAACAAGACTACACAGGCACAGGTAATTAAAGCAAAAGTAGACAAATCAGACTACATCAAACTAAAAAGCTTCTGCACAGCAGGGGATACAATCAACATAATGGAGAGACAACCTATAGAATGGGAGGAAGTGTCTGCAAACTACACATTAGACAAGTGGCTAATATCCAGAATACATAAGGAACTCAAACAACTTAGTAGCAAAAAACCAAATAACCCAACTAAAAAATGGGAAAAGAGCCTGAACATATTTTTCTCAAAAGAAGACATACATATGGCCAATAGGCACATGAAAAAATGCTCAACATCACTAATTAGCAGGGAAATGCAAATTAAAGCCACAATGAGATATCATCTCAACCCAGTTATCAACCAAAGAGAAAATAACAGTGCTGGTGAGGATGTGGAGAAAAGAGAATCCTCCTATATTGTTGGTGGAAATGTAAATTGGTACAGTCATTGTGCAAAACAGTATGGAGGATCCTCAGAGAACTAAAAATAGAACTACAATTATGACCAGCAATTCCACTACTGGGTATACCCCAAGGAAATTAAATCAATATACGGAAAAGACAAATGCACTCCCACATTCATTGCAACACTGTTCACAATAGCTAAGAGATGAAATCAACCTAAATGCCCATTAACAGATGACTGGATAAAAAACAAAAACAAAAACCGTGTATACGTCTATATAATGAAATACTATTCAGTTATTTAAAAAAATCCTATTATTTGCAGCAACATGGATGAAACTAGAGACCATCTTGCTAAGTGAAGCCAGCCAGGCACAGAAACACAAATACTGCATGATCTTACCCATACGTGCAATCTAAAAAAAAAAAAAGTGGTTCTCATAGAAGTAAAGAGTAGACTAATGGTTACCAGAGGCTGGGGCAGGGGTGGGGAAGGTGGGAGAGAGAAGTGGTGAATCAATGAGTACAAAACTATGCTATCTACCCTAAGTGAATCATTGTGCAGTATATGCATCCATTGAAACAACACACCATACCCCACAAATGTGTACTAGTAAATGTTAAAATTTTTAAAAAAATTTTTTCATAAAAAAATATTTAGGGCTGTCCAGTTAGCTCAGCTGATTAGAGTGTGATGCTGACAACACCAAGGTCAAGGATTTGGATCACCTTGCCACCCAACCACCAAAAGCAATCAATCAATCAATCAGTCAATAGTGGTAAAAAGTAGATGCAATGGGGGAAGTCAAAAGTTACATGCAAATGTAACCCAGCAAGAACACTTTTCCAAACTTGCTATAGGTCTACAAAACGTTTTATAAACTATTTCTTGCTATCCTGTATCATGCAGCCTCCAAGTTTATGCCTTCACTCACATTGCTGCATTGCCACTCTTCCACCCACCAATTTCAAGCCTAAATTCCTTTTCCTGCTGCATTTTCAAATTTTGGGTTCTTCAATTTCCAGCTTTCTTTTACCTCTCCACCCCTTATAGATTTCTCCCTCATCTGAAATTTTACTAATACCTTATATTTTAGTAGTTAGTGATAGTCTATAATGATGTTTTGGGGTGTTTCAGTATCGGTCTGGGTTTCTGATCCATAACTCTTTCCACATTTCAGTACTAAGACTTCACTTACTCCATACGGGGTCAAGGCTGTTTGCTTACCAGCTGCTTCCTAGCTTCTAAACATCTAGTCCATTTTCAGAGCAGCATGAATGGATCTTTAAAAGAGAATGCTTAGTGAAAATGTAAAAATGAAAAAAGAATGCTATTCTAATACCATTTATAGATATTAAAAACACTCATAGAAAAATAAAATACATATCTTATAAAAATGCACAAACAAAAAGGTGTATATTAAAAAGAATATAGTGGCCATGGAGGAAGGACATAATTACAGAGGTGGGGTGTGGCACTGAAAGGGTTCTTGCATGAACTAATGATGGTGGTGTGCTGTAAACCGAGGACAATTTAAAAAGTCACCTCTTCCCATCTGAATTCCTAAATAAATTCATAAATATATACTGGGTCACATTGTTTCAATATGCCTCAACGGTTTTGCGAATTGAAATCAGAACCCTCCTCAAGTACATGTTCCATTACATATACCCTGTTAATACAATGAGGCAAAAGGACTGCACATTAAACAGGGGTCAAACTTTAAGAAAATCCAATATAAGAGAATACAAACCAAAAAATTCTAAAACACGTATTTAAAAGGTTAGGAAGCAATTATTTCCATTGCCAAAAAAAAGTATTCTATTTAATAGGTAACTTACTGCAAGGTTAATCTTAAATCTAGCAGTCCAGGTTCACGTAAAAGCATGTTTCAATTAAAGTGTTCTTCTGTTTAGAAAAGTTTAACTCACACCAATATTGCATAAAGAAGAGCAGCTCCATTTTTGTGTCATTGAATCTCTGCTGCTGCAATCCTAATTTACATGTTACATGTCTTAATGAATGGAGCATGCAGTATGAGATATGTACCAGGGAAGACTGGGAGCATTTATTAAAGACTAAATTAACCAATTTAAAAATTCATTTTCCAATTATTTGTTAAAAGGTTTGTTTTTTGTTTGTGTGTGTGTGTGTGTGTCTACGTGCGTGTGTTTTCCATCTTGTTTTGTTTTTAATGCTGACAACAACAACATAAGGCCTTCAAGAGCAGAGATGCCCTGTTCCTTTTTCTGTAATTCCTAGATGTTTGGGGTCTGATAATGGCAGGGATCAAACTAACGATGTTAATGACCATAATAATGTAGATGGCAGAAGTATTCAAGACTGGCAAAATAAAAAATCTTACTTTTGAAATGAGCTCTTTTAAATTTTCACTTTCTTTCTTTCTTTCTTTCTTTCTTTCTTTCTTTCTTTCTTTCTTTCTTTCTTTCTTTCTTTCTTTCTTTCTTTTTCTTTCTTTCTTCTTTTTTCCTATCTCCATTGACAATAATAGGTAGAAAATCACAAATAATTTCAAACTACATTATGTTCCTTGATTCAAGGGACCATATATTAATGACCAGTTCTCAACCAGAGTGTCATGACATACTCATTTGTTCATGACAGCCGTGAAGTACTTTAAGATCAGTCTTAGTGTGTGATGTAAGTAATCAGATAGTAACAGCTAAGATAGCTCAGTTGGTTAGAGTACGGTGTTATAAGACCAAGGTCAAGGGTTCACATCCCCATACCAGCCAGCTGCCAAAAAAATAATAATAATAATAAGGAAGATACTTAAAAACTCTTATTTTTAATAAAGCAGTATATTTGAAGCTCTGCCATGAATAGTATAATGTTCACTCTTTTGCTTTCAAATTATGTTCTCTTGAGAAGGAGAAAAATGAAGACATAATTAGTATGTTAAAAATTTTACATATAGCCCTTCTATGTTGTCAATACCATGGCCTCATATTCACCATGGGACCTTCATGTATTCTTATTTTAAATGTCCTATCATCTCATAAGCAAAGAAAGATACCAACATTCAAATCTGTCACAATCTAAATCTAACACTGTGCTTCTCAATGGCAGAATTGGCACAAAAGTCTTCTGTCAAATTCTGGATCCTGAATCTCTTGTTTGCAAAATATGACCACTATAGAATTCTGCGAAAAAGATGTTTGTTAATTGTCATATAAAAGAGAAACAGAGCTAAAGAACTATTACACAGATATTTATTCAGGTGTAAATCAGGTGTAAAGCAGTGATATGAAAACCCAGATAAATAAAAATTGTTTTATCAGAGCAATGCATTTAACTGATAATTTCAACATTTTCCCTTTCCAAACTCGTTTTACTGTGTCTTTTCAAAGGAAGGAAGGGAAGGAAGGAAGGAAGGAAGGAAGGAAGGAAGGAAGGAAGGAAGGAAGGAAAGAAGGAACTGCAAAGGACATCCAAGCTTCTAAGACTTTGTAAGACTATAAAGGGAGACACTTGGTTATTTTTGCACCTGCCATAGATTGCCAGTCATTTGAGGTGCACTGAATAAAGGATTGCCATTTTCAATTCACACTGGGGACAGATAATGGAGAAATTCTATGGGCAAAAAGGAAAATGTCACATTCACACAAAATCCTAAAAATACAAAGTTGAACGAGGAAAACAAAGTGACTGGGAAGAAAAGGAGAAAAGGGAAGAAGACTGTGGGTGCCGGGGCAACACTGAAAGAGCACAGAGACTGAATTGAGTTTTTAATTTTGAGAGAAGTAAGAATTAAATTCTCCACCAGTAAAATAAATCAAGGGAACTTTTATAGGGTGACTAATACATTAATAACCGACAGAAGGAGAGGAGCTCTCAGGTGAAGCCAGTTCAAGGACAAAAGGGCAAGCTCCCACTCGCAGAACACTGTCAAGGGATCTTTAATGAATTCACGGAGCAGAGACTCAGAATCCAGAATTATTACAGATACTCGACCGCATCCAGAAAGTCTCTTGTGTACATCTCTGAAAGGCCTTATTATTGACTAATGAGCTTGTCTGAATCACCGATTTGCTTTATTATTTGCAAGCAAACATACTATTATGCCTGAGCTAATTTGAGATTCCAACTTTTCATTTTTAATGCTGCTTAGTTAGCGCATAAAACCTTTCACAGCATTCGTGACAAAAAGGTTTCTCTTTATTCTTTTGTGCCAGTGATTTTTTTCAAAGCGAGCTTCACTGGATGTCATTTTCTCTAGAAACTTTTTTCCCTCCTTCCATTAGCGGAACAGTCTAATTACCGCATAATCAAAAAGAGAAGCACACACGGCTGCCTGGCTTCACCACATCCACACAATGGTGCAGAATGCGTCTCAACAGTCCAGTGAACTGTCAGCGGCAAAAGTAATTGGAAATTGGGGGCTATTTCTTTGTGTACTAGTAGTGGGAGTTGTTCTTGGGCTTTGTTAATAGGCAAATCACTCTTGGGAGGTTGGGAGTCTACAGTTAGTTTGTAAGGACTCTTTACAATGTTAAAAAAAAAAAAAAAAAGTTAAGATGCTGCCTAACACAGGTTGGGAGTCTACAGTTAGTTTGTAAGGACTCTTTACAATGTTAAAAAAAAAAAAAAAAAAAAGTTAAGATGCTGCCTAACAATCTCCTAAAAATTTTTTTTCAATTACACATTAAATGACTTGGCATTTGAGGTAATGTTATCTAGTGTTAATTCACCTGTTAGGAAATTGCCTCTGTCTAGAACCTGGGGTTAATAGAGTGCAAAAGACCATTCTTATCAAGGGGTGGGAGAAAGGCGATTAATTTACACTATAAATTAAAACATAGAAAATGGAAAGAAAACAGACTCTGAGTTCAGACCTGACTCCTGAAAAGCTATTATGTTTTGTTGGTTTTTTTCTGTTTTTAATTTGTTATTTTTATCCACTTTAGCAGGTCTCTAATCTTTCCAGGCAGAACACACAGCATGGATGAAACTATACATGAAAGAATATGCTTCAGGAAGCAAAATTAATTGACATTGCCGGGAATGTATTCACAGAGTCCATGGAGTTACAGCTGTGTGGCTTCTATTCACATCACTGTAGAATCATTTGTATGGTTAATATTTGCAAAAGCACATTTGAAAAGGAAAACTATAAAGTGCTAAGTAGCCTTGTTGACAAGCATCTTTGTCATAATTCATCATCAATAAAAATAGTGATGCTAATAATGATAAAATCCATTTGTACCACATTCAGAATGCATTGTAAAGTGATGGAAAAGGAAAACTATAAAGTGCTAAGTAGCCTTGTTGACAAGCATCTTTGTCATAATTCATCTTCAATAAAAATAGTGATGCTAATAATGATAAAATCCATTTGTACCACATTCAGAATGCATTGTAAAGTGATGTAAGTCAGAAGATGGTTTCCAACAAGTGAGCCTGAAAATAATTATTATGGACCACTATGCAGCTCTTTCTGAAGGTCAGTTACTATAAATAAAGTTTCTGATGAATTAATAGTAAAAAAATAAATAAATAACTGAAGATAGATATATAAGTTATTCACCTGCATTTCAGGAGCCAGGCCTTTGTTCTACACTCCACCATCTCCAACAACTAAAGGTAACAGTAGGTCTTGTCACATGCAAAATTTTAAATGAGCTTACCTGTCACTTCCTCAGCTTCCAAGCCTCAGCATCCTTATAGTGCCAGGTTAGGCACCCTCACGGGAGCTCACACTCAGATGCCTCAAATTAAACTTAACCATTTCCCTTCTCCCTCCCTGCAGGTACTAACTTTTCTCTCTCCCTTTCTTCTAAGATTATGACATAGGTAATCAAGCACAGAATTTGGCCTGACAAGAATCTGCATACTGTAGAAATTAACTAAGTAATATGCGGGATTAATCAAGTGCCCACCACTTTGAAGTTTTGTAGCTTTGGACATACTGCCAAATTTCTTAAGCCTCAGTTTTCTCATTTGTAAACTTGGGTCAGTAACCCTACACAGGCCTTGAAAAGATACATATAAAGCACCTACACCAGTGCCTAGCACATACTCAATAGGTATTAGATATTGAATTATTATCTCCAGAGCCAAACACAGTACCAGTCGCATAACTGGGACTAAAATATATATCTGTTGAATAGAATGAGAGAATAAACACAGACTAGGCCAGATTACCATCAGTATCTTAAATACCAGAAAAGTCATCAATCAAGTGGCAATTACTTTATGCATAAAATACCACACAAGCATCAACATGGTTTCCAGAAGAACATAACATTTTAGACTGGTTTAGTTTCTTCCTATGATAAAACATTGAAAAAGGAGATAAGTTAAATGCTTTTAGTAAGGTGGTAGAGGTTATCACAAATATTAACATTCAAGGAAATAGAAATTGTCTCATCGCTGCTGTCTGAGATTATCTGAAGTGTAGTTAGTTAATAATGACTCACTCTTCACTTTTCAACTGGTGGCCCAAATGACACATCTTTGATATCCCTTCTATCTGCCCAGTGTACTTTTTGAAAACAATGACTCATTTAAAAAAAAAAAACAAAAACAAAAACCTAAGACTATAGTTAAGAAATTTCAACACATCACAAAGTAGAAGACAAAAAAATTTTTTGAAATATCCCTGACAAGTTACAAAAGTTGCTTTAAAATAGTACAAAATCAATGGAAACAATGAAATACATTTAGAGAAAATAAATGAGGTGAAAGAACAGGATAAAAAAAATCTTTGGGGGGAGAAAAAGGATTTTTGAAGAGAACGAATTTTGGTTTGAATAAAACTCCAGCACTTTCTAGCTGTATAACTTTGCATATATCACTTATTCTCTCTCAACCTCAGTTTCCTTATCTTTAAAATGGAAATTGGAATATGTCTATGTCACAATTTCCTGTGAGAAGTAGAATAATAAACATTCCAGGCACAGAGTAGCCACCCAGTACACAGCCGTAGTGAAGGAGTCAGTGGTTGCGGCAGCAGGACAGCAGCAGGACAGCAGTAGCAGGAGGAATAGATGAGTCTTGAAGAGTCGTATTTAACTACAGGCTGAATAAAGAGCAGCAATTTCATGCTGTAGAGAGAAAAAAAAACAGTACACTGCAATGTATTTTTTAAGTATATAATGGGGGAGGAAAAAACAAATGGCCAATAAACATATTTTTTAAATGTTCAATTTTACTAGTGATCAGGGAAATGCAAATTAAATAATGAGATACCATTACTTGCTCATCAGATTGGCAAAAATTTTTAAATGGGACGATAGCAAATACAAGTGAGGATGTGAAAAGCAGGAGCTTTTCACCCTCAAGCACTTCAGAGAACAATTCTCAATATCTAGAAAAAGAACAGCAGTCCTCTGCTACTCTCCAGGGGCCTTTATCCACTGGAGATACTGTTGCATCTGAACGAAAGGACATATGCACAAGCATTGCTTATAATAGAAAGAAAAAAAATGGAAAAAAAACTAAATGTCTCCACAGGAGAATGGATATACAAAGTTGGTATATTTATTAAATGTAACATGATAGAACATTTAAAATGCACGAATCAAAACTAACCCTCATATCAGTAGGAATAAATCTTAAAAACAATGTTGAAATGAGAAAACATGTTGCTGAATGATAAAAAATATTTACATACACTACTTTGTATTGGTTCTGGAAAAGTACAAAAACGTGAAATGATACATGCTAGATTCAGAATCGTAGTTTTTCCTGGGATGGGAATGAAAGAATAGAATCAGGCAGGAGTACACAGTTTATGACATTTGATTTCTTTCAAAAACATATGAAGTAAATAGGACAAATGAATAAGATTTCTTAAATTTGATACTACGTGTGCAGGAAGGCCCATATAATCACATCATTTAGACAAATCTCTGGAAGTTAGAGTCACCGTCTGTAAAATAAAGAGACTGACCCAGCTAATCACCAAGTTTGCTCCCAGCTGTGAGAGTCCCTGACTGTGACAAGAAGGACTATAATGATGTGGAGGGCCAGTTAAGCCATTCTTTCTGTCACAGAAAGAGGAAATCTATTTAAATTTAAGGAGAAATATTGCAAAGCTGCGGTAATCAAGGCTGTGATACTGGCATAAGAGTAGACATGTAGATCAAAGTAATAGAACTGAAAGTTCAGAAATAAATCCTTATATTTATGGTCAATAGATTTTCAACAAGGATGCCAAGACCATTTATTTAGTGGGGAAAGAATAGTCTTTTCAACAAATGGTACTCTGATAACTGGATACCCATATGCCAAAGAATACAGTTAGACTGGTACCTCACTCATGCACAAAAATTAACCCAAAATAGATCATGGATTAAATGTCGGAGCTAAACTATCAAACTCTTTTAAAACAAAACATAGGAGTCAATCTTTGTAACCTTGGATTAGGCAAGGTTTTCTTAGATATGGCACCAAAAGCAATAGACAAAAGAAAAATACAATGGGTTTCAACAAAATTAAAAACTTTTTTTTGTTGTTTTGATTTG
>NW_007737735.1:16298-16995 GCF_000696425.1 Galeopterus variegatus | reverse complement strand
AAGAATGTTCTATTTCTTTGACTTCTGAGGCAGAGAACAGTGAACATACCCCATACCTCCCCTTTCTTCATGAAATATAATCAGCATTATGATTGCCCATTCCCTGTAATGCACTGTTATGCAAGGTCTGTCTCTGCTTTGGTTTGGGACATCAACTCCTCCCAGGCTCTCAACCGTAATTTCCATTGTCATTGCAGAATGACTTCCATGAAGGCTTTTTCTAGATTTACAAAGCCATTGAAATCCAATAAAACACATCAGCTGCAAGTAACAAAAACCAATTGAGTTAGCTTAAGCCAAAGAGAGGACATTATTAAAAAGATATGGAGGGGTTTAAAGGAATCCAAATATAAGAACACCTCCAAGACTCAGAAACGGTCGAGAATCAGATCTGGGAGAGCTGGTAGAAGTACTTTCTCTGAACATTTTACCTCTACTTCTTTGGCATGTCTTTTTCATTTCTCTCTCTCTCTCTCTCAATTCCACTTTTCTTAGTTTTGAGTCCTTAAGCCAAGGGCTTAGCCAGTCTGAATCTTGTTTCCTTATACAGATATTGATTCTTAAAAGTACTTAACAAACTTGGGCTGGCGGTTAGCTCAGTTGGTTAGAGCGTAGTGTTACAACACCAAGGTGAAGGGTTTGGATCCCTACACCAGCCAGCTGCCAAAAAAAAAAAAAAAAAAGTTAAAAAGAAACA
>NW_007737735.1:5014-14916 GCF_000696425.1 Galeopterus variegatus | reverse complement strand
TGATACAAATGTTACAAATGATACTCTAATGATACAAATGTTAGCTCAGATACCTAAGACTATTTATTTTTTCCAGGCTATTTTCTCTGTTTTTCAGATACGATAAACTCTGCTAATCTGTCCTCAAATTCTCTGATTCTCTTCTTTGCCATCTCCACTCTACTACTGAATCCTTCCAGTAAGATTTTTATTTGTTATTGCATTTCTCAGTTCCATTAATCTCCATTAAATTCTTTTATATAACTTTTATCTCTTTGCTGAAATGTTCCATTTTTTCAGTTGCTTCAGGAGAATTCATAATTTTTTTTGAAGCATTTGATGATGGCTGCTTTAAAATCTTTGTCATATAGTTTAAACATATCATTCATCTCAGTATTGATATCTGTCTTTTCTAATTCAGTTTGTGATTTTACTAATTCTTGGTATAAGTGATTTTTTAATGTATCCTGAGTACTTTGGTATTTTAGTGTGAGACTCTCTATCTTAATTATTTTTTGTTTTAAAGCAGGCAGTTCAACTGTTAAAGCATATTGAGGGGGCCAGGTGGATGTGCATGTTCTGCTTTGCCACACCCCACCTCTCATCTCCTCACCCCCACACCACCCCTGCAAAAGTGGAGTGCTGACTTCTACTGACTCTTTGCAGAGAGGAGGAAGAAGTTCACCACCCACATTGGCCAGGCCAACACCTTCCTAAAAAAGTAGGACAACACTAGCACCACAGCATTGCCTCCAGGGGAGGTGTGAACTCAGCTCCAAGCTGGGCCTCCCCCTGACACCAGAAGAGGGATGGAGAGAGTGGAGTATCAACTATTCCTGCCTCCTACTAACTCATTCTGCCTTGCCAGATGCCAGGTTTGGTGTTGGGGAGAGGCAGGAGGGAGACAGGAGAAGAACTAGAGTGCAGATTAGCCCTGCTTTGCACTGCTTCATTTAGTCTCCTTGTCAGTTCCCCACTTGGCCCCAGTGACACCAGTTGGGCTGGGAAGGAGTGAAGCATAATGGTATCTGAGCCCCCTACCCTGCCATCTTGCACACTCTCTTTAAGTCTTGCTGCCACCTGGAGGGGTTAGAGGCTCAGCCTGCTGTTGGACCCTGTTGCAAGAACACAAGCACTAACTTCTGTGCTGGGCAGGGGGTGGGAGATGAACCCCACATTCAATCCTACAGGAGAATTGGAGCACTGCTGCCTGTTTCCAGGGGGTGAAGGGTGGGGCTAGGGTGACTGATCAGTTCTCCTGCTCCCCTGAAACCACGGAGGATTTATGCAAAATTTTTCTGTTCTGTTAAGCCATCCTTTCCCAGTTCTTTGGCTAGGGGAAACAGCCTTTTCTTGGAGCTTTTATTTTGTGCCTCCAGGTTGGAGGCTTCTGCAGGGCCCTGCCAATATATATGACAGACAATAAGGAAATCCTGAGAACTCACCATTGTGTGGTTTCTCCAATCCTGAGGTTCCTAGACAGTCTACCTCTTTCTTTTCACTATTCAGAGTCTTCTTAAGTTTTTCTGTTCTGTTTCCAATATATATGACAGACAATAAGGAAATCCTGAGAACTCACCATTGTGTGGTTTCTCCAATCCTGAGGTCCCTAGACAGTCTACCTCTTTCTTTTCACTATTCAGAGTCTTCTTAAGTTTTTCTGTTCTGTTATGTACAGGATGTATTATTTGATCTCTATTTTAGAATCAGAAGTTTGGGATGTGATTCTTTAATTTAGAGAGCTGAGACACACATAGATTTTTATAGGTAGGAGACAGTCCAACCAACAATCTTCCCAGGAAAAAATACTTTGGAGGAATGGATGAATGAATGAGTTATAAAATTTCAGTCATTGTCACTTGATTTGAAGAGAAGTTTTATTACACTGTTATCCATTTTCATGTAATTTAACTTCCATTTATTTTCATTCTAACACAAAAATACATTTTACTAAAACAACTAGACTATCAATATAAAAACAATCTCTATACTTAATTATGATATGTATATTTCAAAATTTTAAAGAGTAGATATTTATTGACCTAATACTGGGCTTGTCTTCAAATCTGATGTTAAAATCCTTTTTATTTTTTTACTTTTAATGAGCTAATTTAATTTTTATTAGAAAAGTAATACATGCTTATTATGAAAAACTTTAAAATACAGAAAAGTTTAAAAAGAAACTAAAATATCTTTAATCTTACTACTGTTAATATTTTGGAATATTCTCTTCCAGTAATTTTTTTTGTCTACATATGTACATTAATTAGATTTATATAGTATACATAGTTTTAAATCCTGCCTTTTCATCTAACACTGTATCCTAACCATTTTCCTGTAAGATTAAAAAAATTGGGAAAATTTATTTCATTGGCAGCAGAGTTTGCCATCTTAGGAATAAAACTAAATTTATTTGGACAATCCCCTTTTGTTGAATATTTAGATTGTTCCCTATTCTTATTTTTTGCTACTATAAATTGTGCTGTAAAGTATCTTTTTTAAATAAATGTTTATCTTTATATAATTCTGATCATTTCCTTATGATAGATTTTGTGCTTTCAATCTTTATTTTGAAGGGCATAAAGTTAATACCAGTTTCTTGTATGTTCAGTAAAGATACTCACCTTCCTAGTTTTTAACTTTGCTATCGTAAAAGCATTCAAATATGTACTCAGTTATATTAAAAGTGAGGGCTCTGGGTTTCTAGTGCATGTTTATATTTTTATTATTAGATGCTTTCATAGAGCTTGGGATTTTTTTTTACTAGTCTACACAATTACTCTGAATTAGTAATGAGTGGCTCTTATGTGACACATCTAATTTTCCCACTGAAATGTGAAGATTACATTTTACTCTGAAATAGACAAAAGCATCATTAAAATATACCTGAACACATAGTTGTTGTCTTTTGTTTTTGTTGTTGTTGTTCCAGTTTTAGTTCTTTATAGCATTATGAGAAAATGTATACCACATGAATTCTTTATTGGTCCATAGGAAAAACATTGTTAAATACACAATTTGAGAACAGCCATAGGGTAGCATGTAAATCAGTGGAATCTTTAAATATCTTTGGCTTATGAGAATCGTATGATTTTTAAACGAAGTGAACCAATTTATCATTGTAAAGTATAATAATTAAGCTTCGGTGAAAAAGGGTACGAGAAATATCACAAAAGATGAAAAACACATTGTTTGAATTCAGATGATTTCAGGATGAAAAGAAACTGGTTATAGGTAAAATTTTTCATTTCCTAAAATGTTGAAAGGTAGAAAAAATATTTGCATAAAAGACTTTAAAGATTATATTGCCTTAAGTTCACTTTTCTTCCTTTAGAAAATAGACACAATATGGCTCTTTGTAGCAACAGATTTCTTCTGTAATTGAAATGATAAATAAAGGGATCTGGGCAAAAACCGAGGTGATTGGAGTTTTGAGCTGGGAGTGCTGCAGTTTACACTTTTCTAAGTTTCTTTTCCTAACTTGTGACTCTGGGGCTGAAATAATGATCTCTTTTTTTCCCCTTTAAAATAAATCTTTCCTGCTTCTAACTACCAGGGGAATATTACGAAAACATTCAGAACTAACATTACAGAACTAACCTAGCTAAAAACCGTGCATCAGCATTGTGAAAAGGGCTGTAATTCCAGAGAGAGAAAAACTCCAAACATTAAGAGCAATGTTGATTCTGAGAAACAGTAAGTATATTAGTCTGTTTCTGTTGCTTAGAACAGAATACATGGAACTGAGTGATTTATAAAGAAAACAAAATTTATTTGCTTACAGTTTCTGAGGCTGAGAAGTTCAAAGTCCATCTGGTGGTGGTGACAGTGACCCAGGGGCCTCACATTGCAAGATGGTGGAAGCAGAGAGAGCAGAAAGACAGAAAGACAGACTCTCCTCTTCTTTTAAAGCCTGCAGAACCACGTCCCTGACCACCATTTTTAATCTATTCACTACTACATGGTCCTACAACCCAATCATCTCTTCAAGGCTCCACCTTACAATTACCATAATAGGATTTCCCACCCTCTTTACAGTCACAGTGGGGGCTAAGTTCCTTATCCATAAAACTTGGGGGATACAACTCAAGCTTCAGGGAGTTTTGCGGGGACATAATTCAATCCACCACAGTAAGTTTGGGGTCCCTTCTGCTCATTTAGCAAAAATAAACTTACCAAAAAAATAAATAAATAGAGAGAGAGAAAGAAAATAGAAACCACATAGAAAACTGATCCCTGTGATATTCTTCACCTTGGCATTCCTAACCAAGTATATCAGTTCATTTCTGTTGCTTATAACAGAATATCTGAAAGTGGGTAATTTATAAGAAAATCATCCCCCTTCAAGTGAGTGCCAACTTTTTGATTGGGCACAGTAGGCACAGTGTCTAGAATGCATCGTACTTTTAGGGAACCAGGAAAATATTTTAATTTCTTCTAAACTCAGAAAAAAAAATAAAGAATATATTCCAATTTGAGTTAGATTTATCTTTCACGAATGCAGTTATAAAATACACTTTTTAGTGTTTTTTTAATGAAGGAAGGAGCTAATACATCTAGATCCCAGGAGTCATAGTGTGGGCATGTTTCAAACCCCCAGCCCTTTCAAAGCCCCTGCCATCAGATTCCAACACCTCTCCCTACTCCTGCACTCACCCATGTAAGGATCGGGGATCTGCCCTTATTTACCAAGGACCTGAGCTCCAGGTCACTATTTCCCTCTCCATTCAGACTGTAATATCTAGAATTGGCCCAACCATATATCGAGGCATTAATGCAAGAGGCCACATTTCTAGATAAGTCTCTCCACTGGATTGGAGATGGTGTGGTTGGGTGGGTGGGTGCAATAGTGAAGAGCAAGGAAAGTGTTGGGCTAAGGCTGGAAAAAGTGTTTCCTGTTCATTCTGGATCATCTCAGACACTGGGAAGCAATGGAGTGTGTAAGTAGAGAGCCTTGGAAGCCTGATGGAAGAGCTGGGGAAGGCAGAGAGAGGTGTTGAAAGCAATGGAGGCTGAGGACAACACAACCATTTAGGATTTTTCAACATTCATTCTCTCCCTCTCTGTAGTCTTGGTCACTCTCATTTACCTGGCAGGGATAGATGAGGGAAAGGTAGAGGAGACAGGTCTGTGCACTCAGGGCCCAGTGCTGCTAAGGATCTCCTTGCATTCCAGCTCTGGCTCAGCAGACCACATGCCCTCTGCCTCTGAGTGCCCATGCCCTGAAAGCCACACGTGAGTTTTCAAGGTGTTTCAAAGCATCCTGTAGGGAAAGCAAATGCTCATCAAAATGGAAGTAGGAAACAAATCCTGAATCCTCATTTCCCTGGAAGCTTCCTAAGTTCTTGAAGTGCAAAACAGAGAGAAAAACACATGTGTGCAGAGGGCTCTTGCCACACTGTAAAAGTCAGCCTGAGAGTGGCAGGCAACACTCATTAGGCTGGTGCAGAAGAAAGCCTCTTTTCTGAAAGGCAGGAGGGAAGTTAACAGCTGACGGGAAGGATGTGTTTGTTTTAGCTTGTGCTTGGTCCTGGGACTGCTCTGCAGGGAAGGACGGTTGCCCAGGGTCAGAGAGTGACCTTGCCCTGGGCATCTCCCTCTCCCTCTCAGTTTCTCTCTCTCTCTTTGTTTAAGATACAGATTTACATCAGGAAGCAGCCCAGCTTCATAATGATGGAGACTGACTCTGTGCAGGTAAAAATCTTTGATTAATGGTGTGTAGGGAGGAAAGGAGAATGACAAAAACGTTTATTAATTCACTCTGAGATTCAAAACACGTCAATGCCTTTCCAACCTCCTTAGGCATAAAACTGGGCACCACAGAGATCAGCACTGATGTTATATTTGTTCATGGTTCTCTTTCTCCCCCTTTTGTCTGAATCTCTGTCTGCTGTTTTAACAACCTACTAAACTTACAAAATCAAGCCTTATCACCCTTCACCACCACTACCAACAATTTTCTTACATAAGGAAAAACAGAAATGGAGATTCTTGCTTTTTTTTAATCAACACTCTTATCTGAGTCCCCAGGAAAACTAAACTTATTGGCTCACTTTCGAAGAACATTTTTTCCAATTTGCTCCAATGGGATGCCCCAAGGTTATTTAGCTTACTATTTGTCTCAGTATTTAAAAGATTAGCACATTAATAAAAACAGAGATCTGCAAATGCTCACTGTCACCCACGTAGAAGCAATTATTCAAAAGATAAACAATTTAACATCAATCCTTTTTTTTTTTTTTTAAATGCCAATATCTGTCAGGCACTGTTCTGGGACCTTTCATCTAACACATGAAAATATAATTCATATCCCATGCTGATCTATTCAGGGTGAAAAAGAAATACATGTGTAACAGCAGCAAGAAAAGGCAGCATGCTAAGTATAAAAGTACCTACAGGTGTTAACAATGTACTTTGCACATCCTAGGTGTTTCTTTATGCATTCTAAATGCCAATATCTGTCAGGCACTGTTCTGGGACCTTTCATCTAACACATGAAAATATAATTCATATCCCATGCTGATCTATTCAGGGTGAAAAAGAACTACATGTGTAACAGCAGCAAGAAAAGGCAGCATGCTAAGTAAAAAAGTACCTACAGGTGTTAACAATGTACTTTGCACATCCTAGGTGTTTCTTTATGCATTCTAGGTGTTCCACACATGTGTTGAATAAATAAAACTTGTAGTTTATGTATAGTAATAGTCACCTGTAAATATATTTTGCCATTTCATAGTTCTGGTCATCTCACCCATATAATGTTCAAGTCACAAGTCTCTGGTTCAAACAAAATTTAAAATTTCCTTTTGAACTGAGATCATTTGTGAGGCTGAAAAAAAACCCCACAAGCCACAGAAAGATTCTAAGTTATGACAAGATTATTCAAATCAGTATTAGAAAAACTGGCATTTTAGACTGGTACTTTCTATAGAAAAGGGGAATCATCATAGCTCATGTACATTGCACTAAAAAATACTTTTAGTAATATTAAAATTGGCTGGGAATGTTAATATACTGAAATGCATTCAAAATGTATTTATATTTTACTAAATAACCGTGTATCTGGTACCATTAAAGACAAAAATAGCTGTTGTACAATTTTACCTTCAGAATATTTCTCTTTGTTCATACAATTTTAAATTGTTTTAGTTTAAATTATGAATAATTAAATCCAGCAAAGCTTTAAAAATTTTTGTTGGAGGATTATTGTGTAGGGATAAGTCAGCCCCCTTACAGAGTGTCTCGACAACAATATGTTAATTTAGTGGATGCAAAAACTGCAGGATGCAACTCCATCTATCACAAGGGAAAAGAGAAGTCAACTGGAGTTCACAGTAGAACTAAGGTTGAAGAGGTGATAATCTCACTGAACCCAGAAACTGTCTATTAAATCCTAGATTTCACTCCAGGGCTGTTTGGAGGCACTTGGAATCTGGGAACCAAACAAGTAAGGAAATTATTTTATTCATGCTGTTGCAATAGAGGGAATCCCCCAAATCAGAAGACCAGTGTTTCTCAGCAGGATGGTTTCATCTTAGACTTCTATAGGGAAAAGAAGACAAGCTATCTGTGGGGATGATTTTACAGCTGGGATTATTTTTATAGTCAGGAGGAGTCAGCCAGCTGAGGAGGAAATCTTTCTGTGTCTAGCTAATTTGGGGAAGAAAAACAGTTCAGTTAATCATTTATGAGACAAAGAATGGCAATTTGGAGGGTCTGTGTCTGGTCTTTTTGTAATTAAAAAGGGGTTTATTAGCAAGTTTTGTCTAAGTCATGGGGGGAAGGGCGGTTCCATTTCCTCCGTCATTTTCAGTTTGGTTGTTAACTAGAAAACTGTCTTGCTCTTCAGAGTTCACCTACTAAGCAACCTAACTTTTTTGCGCAGTTGTTCATTTATTAGTGTAACCCCCCTGAAGGCTTCACATTGCTATAAAAGATAATTTTCAGGAAAAGGTAAAATGATGACTCTCATACAGATATAAAAATAAACATGTGTTAATAATTTTATTCTACTCAATCGGTGAGGGAACTAGAACCAGGCAGATGTCATAACACCTCAAAAGAGAATTTGAAGAATATTCCTGATATTTTTAGATCAGGAATATTGAAATAAATATGCAAATTCAGGCAAAATGTGTTTTTCCAAACATAGTAGAGGGAAGTCAATTGGACTTGTCTAGAATTATTTTGCCTATATATATTGCCTATAATTTACAAAGCAGTAAAATAGCTCAAGGATTGTGGAAGACTAGACTCATGTAACCTGGAAGAATGTCACTGGATATTGCATAGTTCTCTCCTAAAGCACAATTTTTTTCTACATTGCCTTTAGGGTGAAGTCTAAACTTTTTAGAACTTTTTTTTTTTTTTGATAGTGAGTTCTTTCTGAGGCCCTGGCTCCTCTTACCTCGCAACCCTCTTTCCTTGCCTTTTCTCTCTTTTAGGAGTTGAATTAGTTCCTCCCCACAAATATTTATTTTGAAGTCGATAGTGAGTTCTTTCTGAGGCCCTGGCTCCTCCTACCTCGCAACCCTCTTTCGTTGCCTTTTCTCTCTTTTAGGAGTTGAATTAGTTCCTCCCCACAAATATTTATTTTGAAGTCCTAACTCCCAGTTACCTCATAATGTGACCTTATTTGGAAATAGAGTTATTGCATATGTAATTACTTAAGATGAACTCATATTGAAAGTGGCTTGGCTCCTAATCCAATATGACTGGTATACTTACAAAAAGGGAAAATTTGATCCCAAGCACACACAGGAAGAACACCACGTGAAAATGAAGGCAGATTGCAGTGATGCTTTTGTAGACCAAGGAATATACAAGATAACCAGTAAATCACCAGAGGCTAGGGGAAAGGCATTAAAAAGATTTTCCCTCATAGTCCCTAGAAGAAACCACCGATGCTGACAACTTGATCTTGGACTTCTAGCCTCCAGAACAATGAGGTGATATGTTTCTATTGTTTATGCCACCCAGTTTACGGTACTTTGCTGTGGCAGCTCTAGCAAACTAATATACTCCCTTTCCACTGTGTTGTGCTTCTTTCAAGCCAGCCTCTCGAGGTAACCCAGGCTGTTTCCTCTGCCAGTCTTCCTTCCTTCCCATCTACGTTTCTCTCGAGTCACTTAGCCAACTTAAATTCATCCTTCAAATCAGTGTTTCATTCTTTTTTCCTCTGTAAGGTCTTCCTTGTCTCACCTGCCCTCCACAAATGGAAAGTACCACTCTGATGTGCTCCCATGGAACACTCGATCACTTTCCACACTTACCGTAACTAAATACAGTTGATCCCGATTACTTGTGGTAGTTTTAGTCTCTGAGGTAGTTGTAAATACTGAATTAGGGAATGCTGAACCATTGATCACAGGGGAAATACAGAGTCAGGTTCCTACAAGCCTCTGGACACAACATTTTCATCAAATGATGAATACATTGTTTTTTGTGTGTTTCTATTTAGAGACACCTTATTTAATATATATTGTTGACTAATTGACATTGAACTCACAAGCAACAGCACTAAATGAAGGTCATCTCAACAAGCATTTTCTCCATAAGGCACATTACAGCCTTCTTTTACTCAGGAATACCAGTTAGCACTTCAGTACTACACTTGTAGGTCATATTAAACAGTGAAATCACCAATGAAAAGCATAAACAGGCAAAAAAGAAAAGAAAATGTGGATAGACACTTATTTATAGTACAAGAGCTGAAACAAGAAGGCAGAGCATTGCTTTGTTTGACCTCATCTGGGAATGCACAGGTTGGGTGACTCAAACTTTTTGCTTCTCTGTGCATGTTTGTGAGTGACCATGAAAGCACTGTGAGCATTAATTTGGGGATTACAGATACATTTTAGCCAGTAGGTAAATTCACAAACCCAGAATCCATGAATAATGAGGTTAGGCTATACTTGCTTAAT
>NW_007737735.1:2511-2911 GCF_000696425.1 Galeopterus variegatus | reverse complement strand
CAAGGTTCCTCATTTGATGAAAACGTTATGACCAGAGGCTTGCAGGAACATAACACTTTATTTCCACCAGTAGCAATGGTTCAGTATTTGCTAATTCAGTATTCATTATGACTTTATAGGACACAACTAACACAAAGAGCAAGAATCAACTATGCCACTACTGAGCGAATATAAAGGCATGATCTGCATATAGAATAAGAGAAAGGATATTATTCAGAACTGACATTCTCAAACACACATTGAGAGACAAATGAAAGTAATAATTTCAAAACAACCAAAACTTTGCTTCAATTCTATATATTCCACCAGGTCCTGGAAAGCCTCTGTTTTCTCTTAATTTCTATAAATAGCCCTGGTATAGAATGACACTTTTGTCTTGTCTCCACAGAAAAAGAGACAA
>NW_007737735.1:0-744 GCF_000696425.1 Galeopterus variegatus | reverse complement strand
TGGAGCTAATTTGTGATGTTAATAATTAAGGTGTTAATAATCTATACATAGGCAGAGGAAATAGTGCTAAATAACATGGAGGACCCTAAAGATACTGGCATTAACGATTTATATTCTGTTGCAAAAAAGTAAGTTCAGGAATTGATTTGGAATATTTCCTCATAGTTTGATAAAAATATGCTTTTTGAAGTCAGACACACCTGGCTTTGCCATGTATTAGCTATTATTAATCATATGCAAATCACCTAAACTAATTTATAATTACTTTTCTGTAAAATATGGTAATAACACTTATTTCACTAATTTGCTGAAATAATTAAATAAAGTGACATAAATGAGACTACCTAATGTGACAAATAGTAGATTCTTGAGTGGTATTTTAATTTCTACTTCCCTCATTTTCAGTATGTGCTCTAGGCCAGGAACTGAGGCGGATAATAAGGTATAGTGATGTATTAGTCTGCTTGGCCTGTTATAACAAGTCACCATACACTGGGAGGCTTAAACAACAAAAACAACACACATTTATTTCTTACATTTCTAGCAGCTGGAAGTCTGAGATCAGGGTGCCAGCATGGTCGGGTTCAGGTGAAGGCTCTCTTCTAGGCTGCAGATTGCTGTCTTCCATTGTACCCTCACATAGCAAGAGTGCAGGAGAGCTCTCTGTCCTCTTTTTGTAAGGGTACTGATCCCACTCATGAACACTCCACTCTCATGACCTATACATTCCAAAGGCCCTACCTC
>NW_007737734.1:23482-50335 GCF_000696425.1 Galeopterus variegatus | reverse complement strand
TCTCACTTATAAGTGGGTGCTAAGAAAGAAAAAGAAAGAGAGAAGGAAGGAAGGAAGGAAGGAAGGAAGGAAGGAAGGAAGGAAGGAAGGAAGGAAGGAAGGAAGGAAGGAAGGAAGGAAGGAAGGAAAGAAACCAAAACAATATGTTGAACTTTCAGAAGGTGAAAACAAACCTAAGGTTACTACAGATGGGGAGAAGGTGGAGAGGGGGGATTGGGGAGGGATAGGTTGGATAAAGAGCATAAAGAAAAATCATAATTTGTAATAATAATATGCTTATAATAATTGATAATACTAAGAAAGTATTCAATGGAATAATCCCCACTAAGTGCTTACAATACACCTGGCTCATGATAAGCATTCAATAAATATTAAGTATTCTTATTTTAAAACAAAGTAAACTAGACAATTGTGGCTAAAAAAAGATATGAATAAAAGTAGAAAATTAATTCAAAGGTAAAAAAGACTAAAAGGCTGATCAACTGGCATTAACATAAGTGTTAGAGATATGCTTTATATTTGAATCTCAGCATCTCAAACTTCAAAGTAAAGAGAGGATGTAGACAAGTACATAAAATTAATTATCAGAAAAGAGTGATTCATACCTATTCCTCAAAGAAGGTAAAACTTTTTCTAGCACTAAATCCTAAAATAATTAATTTAGGAAGCACTGAGCATTCTAGAGGAAATGTTCTAACAAGATTGCTACAAAAGATGTAGTTATGGATTTGATGTGGCTTTTAAAAAATATCATTCTCTGATAAAAGCTAAGAGAATGTCATCAAAAGAACTCAGTTAAGATATAATTCCAAAAGCAGCTAAGGTAAAAAGAGTTCAAGAGTGTATTACTCTGAGAATAACTTAACCCAAGCAGAGAACCTATAGCATCTAGAGGGGTAGGTGAACAGCAGGTCTTTGAATGGTCCTTCATAAATATCATCTTCCTTAGCAGGGCTTTGTTAAAGATCAAACAGACAGCCAATAGGGAATTTACTCTTTGTCCAAGGTCCAGAATGGAGATATTCTGTGCTATGTCCTAAAGCCAAATCCTGACATTTAGGAGCAGGGATGGGATTTGCACGACCCAAAAAGTGAATATTTCCATAAATTTTTGCCCTAGCTGCCTCTATTGCCTTTTCCTAGTCCCACTCTTTTTTGGGTAAAGCAAATAATTCAAGAACAAGAACCAATAACATACAGGTTAGTCCCACCATCACATTTTATATATGTGAAAATTGGTAGGAAGGGACAAATAAGGTCCTTCCTCACCAAAAAATAAGATAAAATTCATTCAGAGAGCAGGTAGTGCAGGCTGTGGACCATGGATATCACCTTCTATTTAATGAGTTGCATTACAGCAATGATCAGAGTAACTTCTGGATTGAAAGTTCAAGTGCTTTCTAACTACTGATCATTGTTATTCCTCTTAACAAAAGCTCAGAAGGTCTAGTATTTCTCTTGTGAAGAGGTTACATCTCCATAAATGGTGCACACATGGTACTTAGAAAAACCCCTTTTAACCTTGAGATCACAGGCTCACTGGGCTGCTTACAAAAGCAATGTTTAAATATATGTATGTAGAGGAAACCTTCCATTTCACAACCACACTATTCCCCAACCCAATAGAAGCGTTTTCTGGCCACCCTAACTACTATCTTGGCCCACATATTCCATACAGGGGCAACATAGATACTGTGTTAGATTATCTGAATTCTGTGATAAGCCTGATGCTTAGATCCTGGTTAGAAAAGTGCCAGCTACTTGGACCTTTCTCCACTTTCCCAGGAGCTCCTTCCCAAGACTCATAGGCTTTACAGTGTTAAAGAGATAATTACCCTGATACTTGTTGAAATGGTAAGAAAGCCTCTATTTAAGACTATTGCAATAGGAGTATTGCAATAGGAGAGAGAGATTGGGTTCAAGTCCCAATACAGCAATAACAGCTAGGGATTTATAGCCAAGGAACAGAGTAAGCGCTTATTGGATGAAAAATTTCTAAGAGGAGCCATCAAAGGTAGGGGGTTCTTGCTAAACTGGCCTGACAGGCTAAAGGCCAGCCAAGGTCTTATACATCAAAGGTGGGGAATGAGGAACTTGCTCAGATATCAGGGAGGCAGGATTCTCTCTAAAGTGACTTAGTAGGATTCTTGCTACCACCAAATGAGGCAGGACCAGGCCAAGGTTGAGGACTAGTTGAAAACAGGGCTCAGAGGAACCTAACCAAAGTTTGGTCAAGGGGAAAGACTTTGTCACCAGACATGCTTCTGAAGTAGCAGTCAGAAGCAAATTCTCATTCTTGGTTTTGTGGTCCTAATGGAAAAAAGGAAAATCAAGAGCCATTACAGAAAGAAATTAAGTTTTTACAACCTGGGAAAACAAACTTTTCTCAAAATAGATCAGTCTAAGCCCTCAGTGTGCTCAGTGAAGATATCTTTAATACCTTATATTTATTTCAGGTTTTGTTAGGATGAATTTTAGTGGTACCAAGAAATGTGTAATGACTTACTGCCCTCGTGTTTGTCCTGGGTCATAATAAGAAACTACCAATTTAGAGTTACATTTTCAAGAGATTAGCTTTCTAGCTAGAAAGTGTGTGTGTGGTTGTGGGTGTGTGTGTGCGCGCGCACATGTGTGTGTTTATGTGCCTGCCTGCCTTCATGTATTCAGATCATTTCTAAATATTGCCATATGGTAATTGAGTTGTAATGTTGCAGCCTCTTTGAAAGGAAGATGGAGTATGAAATGGGTCTCCAAACAGTTCAGCCCAGCCAGCATGGGCCATAAAGAGGAGGGAAGAGGAGGGAAATAGTCTATTTACCATCTTTCCCTTTGGAAAAATGCCGTTTCCGGGGAGGTCAGAATGCCACACTCCAGTGCCCATCGGAATTAGAACAATCTATTCAAATGTCCTTTATGATTCCAGAACAACTGTTGGAGCTCTGTAGAAATTGTGTGGATCAGCAAGTTTTATTTCGGATAAAACAGCTGTGCCTGGAGGTGGCTTTACTCACATAGCACTGTTAATGTCTCAAACCCAGAAAACACGAGAGCCTGGGAAACACCTTCCCTTCCTCACTAGACAGTCTCCATCAGCCCTCACCCTTGAAGTGGCTCTTTTCCCTCCTGGCTTTAGCAGAGACATGAGTGTGTGGGTATCTGTGTACGAGTGTGTTGGAAGCACATGTTCTCCTGGGGGGAGAGGAGTGCATGTTTCTTTCATATCCTTTCTCATTCTTTATATCCTTTCTTTATCCCTTCTCCACCCTGAAGGAATCGGAGAAGCATATATGCCATTTTTTCTTTAGCAGAAAAGACAGGCAAAAGAAGATAATAGACACTGTAAAATTTTGCTTCCTTTCTGGTACATTCCTTATATCTCACAGTGGAGCCACCGAGTTCTCCAAAGCCTAATTGGCTTCAAAAGTTCCAGTCAGCTTAAGACAAAACAAAACACAGAGCAGTCTTGGTGCTTTTGAAACAGCAACTACAACCAGGCAGCAAAGTCGATAATCCGAAAACAACAGCTGGGGGCAAGGGAGAGGCAAGGAGGCTGGGGTAGGCCAGGGCTTACATTCAGGGAAGACTTTTGAAGAGCCCCGTTGTATATACACCAATCATTCCGGGTGATAAAACGCTATCTGCAATAAAAGGCATTCTCCCGTGGCTTCTGCGTGCTAATGAGCTCCCGATCCACATTCTCTGGTCTCAGAAGTGGGTGTGGAAATGTCTATCTAAAACCAAGCCGATTCTTCTCAGTTGCTGCTGACAAATATTTCAGCTGGAAGACCAGATTAAGAAGTAATTGCTAAATGGCACCAAAAGCTTTAATGTGACTTCCAGAAACAAACAGTGAAGTCTGCGGTGGTAAGACTGCTGCTTGATAAACAAGGTAGCCAGCTCACTCTCACCCAGCAAGCCTGGGCCTCCCTTAGGAGGACCCTGAGGACCAAGCAGCAGACTTTAACCCTTTTCTTCCCATGCCTTTGGAGCCGGCCTCAGTGAACTAAAGAGCATTCAGTAAACGTTCCTTTAGTTTGTCATTCCTGCAAGGGCACCAAGGACCAAAGAAGTGCAAATCCCCCAGGTGAAATCATTTGGACAGGTGTCTGTCAATTTATATAGGAATACTTCACCCAAGAAAATACAATAACTCCGAATAAAACAAGAGTGCTGGAAGCAGGGCTCATCTTTTGCTCCTCTCACCAAATGTATTTTTAGCAAAAATCACCATCTACCCACTCACATTCAAACACATTAACCTTGAAATCTGTGGCCTCCTGCTTCCTCTGAAATTAAAATGAAGCATGTTTAGGGAAATATATTTGTGTCCCATTTTCTTTCCATGTGCTTTTTTCTCTTTTCTCCCTGTTTGCCTCCTCAGTTCTTTCTTTCTTTCTTGGACAATGTAAGAAGAGCATTAACCCTGAAGTATTCCCAAATCAGGGACTATTTGCTTGCAAGGACCTAACTAAGATCCCTCATGAGAAGTAGTCCCTCTGGATCTGTTGTTTTGTTTTGTAAATAAAGGATACATGAGCTGATTATAGATTTAAAGAGGTGCTAAAAACAGTCTGGGAAGATGAGCATAACTTATACTCAGTAAAAATCAAGCTGATCTAGCTAGTTTTCCCAAATTCTGCTCCTCCACTCTCTGGGTGTCCCATCTCTACACACGGAACTATCACCTGCCCAGCAGCCCAAGTTGTACACCTGCAAGTCATCCTAGTTTTATCCTTTTCACTCACCTTCTGTTCAGTAGAATAGGTTCTTCCTCCTAAATGTCACAATTGTGTTACTTCTGTGTCATCTCCACATGGTTGACTTTTATATTTGCATAGCAGAGCTACCCTGTGTCATTGATAACTCTCTTCAAGCTATTGAGCGTTTACCATGTGTTCAGCACTGCATGGGAAGCTACAGAAGGAGTGGACAGGGTCTTCATCTTGTCAAAGCCTCTATTAGTTTGCTAAGACTGCCATAATAAAGTACCACAGACTGGGTGGCCTAAACGACAGAAGTTTATTTTCTCACAATGCTAGTGGCTGGCAGTCTGAGATCGAGGTGTCAGCAAGGCGGGTTCCTTCTGAGGCCTCTCTCCTTGGCTTGCAGATGGCCATCTTCTCTGGGTCTTCACATGGTCTCTGCTCTGAGGGTGTGTGTGTCGTAACTTGCTCTTTTTATAGGGACACCAGTCGTATTGTACTAGGGCCCACCAAAATGACCTTAAGTCCCCCTTTAAAGACCCTATGTCAAACACAGTCACATTTTGAACTACTAGGAGTTAGGACTCTGACGTGTGAATTTTGAGGGGTACACAACTCAGCCCTTTCCTGTTTCTTTGTTCTCACAAGTCTTCAAGACAATTTCTGAGGACCAGGACAGGTATGAGTATCGGACTGATGAAAAAACTGAGACCCAGAGAGACTGAGTGATGCCCAAGGTCACTAGGTTGTTATTGAGGTCCTGGCCTTGACTTTTCCTTTTTCTCAAATAACGCCATCTCTCTCCCAATTCAGAGTAAATTTCTGTTGCTGTAATTACAAAACACTTCACGCAGTTGCCTGCGTTGTTTTCTACTTTTTACTTCAAATGCCTTCTAAGCATCCCATTATTTTTTTTATTAATTCTAACTCTTGGGTGTTCTTCAGTCTTTTTGATTGATTTTGTTTTTTACACTTGATCTAGATGAGCTCTTCCCACCTTCACTCCCATCAAATTTCATGTAGAACACAAAGTCAGCATCATTTTCACCTGTTGTTCTGCTTTCAAGGTGTTATTGTTGGGACAGCTGCTCGTCATCGTAGCGTGTTACCCACTGAGAAAGCCTGCATCCTACATGCTTAATAAACCTGTAATCTGGTCCCCCATTAATCCTCCCAGCTCCAGGAGGAGGAGGAGGTGACATGTATTATGATTTCCATTTCCTGAGTGGAGAAAAAAACACAGAAATTTTAGCTAATTTATCTAAGGCTATGCTCTCCAGCAAAGGTGGTGCTTTGGGGATACCACAAACTTTTTCTTAGTATTTGGCAATGGCCCAGGTTTTTTAAATTCCATTTCCCATTTGTCCAGGAGCCTGGAGGTGAGAACGACAGTGATCTAGAGCAAAGGGAGACTGTCTGGTCGGCATATAGTTGAGTTAAACAGGCAATTGGAAATAGCTGTGAACTCATCTAATAACTATAACTAATATAATAAACATCATAAATTTCTGTGTATTCACTTGATTCAGGCATTGAACTGATCCCTTTATTTTTTGTCCCACCAACACTTGTAATACCCTGATAAGGCAGTTTACTTTAGTTCAACATACAATTATTGCATCAGATTATAAGCTCCCTGAAAGCAAGCATCATTTTTTTTTTTTTTATCACTTTAGAGAGTCCTGTCCTCTAGGTCACTGTCGGTTTTATCTCCAAGATAAATTTCTTGGTATTGTTAAATACCAAGAATAAAACTACAATGCCCCCAAGCAGCCTCAAATAAATTACCTTAGATAAGTCAGTGCCTGACACATTGTAAATGATCAATAAATATTTGTAAATAATTTGAACAGATGAATGAATGCCTACTCTGTGCAGGTGCAAAAGCAGTAAGACATTGCCCTTGCCAACAAGCAGTTTACTGTTACAGCAGGTATGGGTGATTATTCCCATAGAGGCAAGGGAAAGTCAGATTTAACTTAAGATGTCCTAACTTCTAGCTTAATTCATCTTGTCTCTTCTACCCACATTTTAGAAATTGTCACATGAGTAGCAAGCTTACAATGAAATTCAAAAAGTTGAGGAGCCTGATTCTTAGAGAAAGGTGATTATGGCTGAAGTCTACACTGGAAAGAGGAAACTCGCTCATTAAATCTGCTTTCTGTTCAACTGAGAAATCACTGATCCCTGCATAATTAGTTCTGCACCAGGAGTCTGGGGGCAGTTTGAGAGTCTCAAAAACATTTGTACAACTTTCAAGTTTTACCTATAACACCTCAGAAAGGGAAATATCGTGGTAGAGACAAAATCTACAAGTGAGATGTCTTTTGGGGACATGCTAACTAGTAGATTACTGCTTGGCAATTTCAATGCAGTGAGGAAGAAGAATTCAAAATTCCCTGTGTGCAACAAGCAATAAACATCTCAAGGTGGAGTAAGCATGCTGGGAACAAAGTCAAATGCCAAGCCAGTGCTCTTTCGTGCACTTTTTTCTTCAACAAGACTCTCTAAGTCAGTGGTAATACACAAACATTTAACAATTGGTACAGCACGGGCACTGAGCAATCAGAACTTACTCTGCTCATATAGACAAGAAAACAAAATAAAACAGAAGCCTGGCCATTTAGGTGTAAGTTGACTAGATACCAGACGTGCTTCCAGCAACTCCTCTTCTTAATTGCATTTCCAGGCCCATCTCCTGTTTCCCTGGGCCACTTGGTGCCATCAGACAGCCTCTCCTCCTGGGATGTAGGAGGACTGTCCTGGGAGCCGGGGGGGTCTGGGTTTCAGTCTTAAATTTATGAATTTTATGATCCAGGAAAATTGTTTCATTGTTCTGCACTCCACTTTCTTCTTTGATACGACGAGATTGGGCTGTTGTTTCTCAACAAGAGTGCTATACACACTGGCAGGCTAGGAACAGCTGTTAAGAAGTGGAACCATCCCGCACAAGGCAGGGTCTTTAGCACTCGTGGCCTCTGAGCACTAAACGCTAGTAGCACTCCTCAGTGATTGGGACAAAGTTTTCCACAAATTTCAACCATTTGAGAACAAGTAGACTAGACGGTCTCTGAGGGCTTTTCCAGTGTTAACCTTTCCGTCTTTCTTGCATATGCAGTCAACAGTTCTATACCAGTGAAGTCTCTTTTACGCTAGACTGTGGTCTTTTCTTATTCTCCACAATGACAAGCTTACTGATATACCAGGTCCAACATTTTAGAACAGCTCCCTGACTTAGATGTCTAGGAGACCATGTCACCTAGGAATATGATAATTCTACGATAAAAAGGAATCAGCAGCTCCATCAGGCCAGCAGTTCAGCGAATCAGCAGTTCTAAACTTTCCAGAGGTGTATCAGCAGGGTAGAGTTGCAAAAAACAGATAACTGAGTCAATATTTAAAGTAGAATGTCATTTGATATAGGGAATTAGGTGCTTCAAAAATTTAGGCTTAGAGAAACAGGTCCCAGGCCAAGCATCCAGAAATTACTCCTAGAAAAATATTCAGAAAATAGTACATCAAAAGAGCTGCTATCTCTGCCTGTATTAGAAAGGCGGAGAATGAGAAGGCTGCCTCTAGAACTGTGGTCTTCAAGAACATACTCTCGTAATGGCAAGCCAAGATCAGAAAACCACTGCCTTCACCACCATTGTCACTACACTGCCTATTACCACCCATGAAGCTCTTGAACGATCCCTGGAAAAAAGATGTAGGAAACCCAATACACTTGCCAGCAGAAAACAACCAAAGCAGCAAGAATATGGCACCTGCCTCACTTCTGCCTTTCAATTTTATGCTGAAGCATATACCTGGAAAAAGTGAATTTATATTCAGTACAATAATAAGTGAGTTTGGGAAATATAGTTTTTAGCCCTCTGGGCTCTGCAGTGCAGGAAGGCATAGGAGAAGAAGCTTGGTGCTAAGTGCCAATCTGCCATATTTACCACGGAAGGCACGGAACTCCGTCAGAATCTAAAGAAAGCCCTGGCTTTCCCTAGAAAAAAAATTTTTTAAAGTACATAACCTACATATAAAATTTTGCGTATAGTTTTATGGTATGTACAGATCTCTCAAAACCTACTATGAATCCTAAGAACCCTTACACCATAGCAGAGTTCTGAACCTTGACACAATTGACATTTTTGGATAAACAATTCTTTGTTGTGGGGATGCTTAGCAGCATTCCTAGCTTCTCTACCCACTAGATGCCTGAAGTCTTCCCACTTCAATTCTGACAGCCAAAAATGTTTTGCAGACATGGCCAAGTGTCCTTGTGGGAAGAAACAAAAAACAAAAAACAGCTGAGCCATTCTTAACTCTAAAGGATAAATGTAAATATAAACATAAAACTTTGTGAGGTGAAAGCCTCAATCAACAGAGTCATGCGGAGAAGCATTATGAACGGCAATAAGTAAAATTGTTGCAGGAATATAGACATAACAAGAGCATGGATGACAGCTTCAAAACCAGTTCTGGAAAGGAAATTTCATATTGTCACTGAACAAGCAGAGCATGGAATTTAGACTCAGAAGGTCCACGTGATGGTTAATTTTGTGTGTCAACTTGAATGGGTCACAGGGTACCCAGACATCTGGCCAAACGATATTTTGGGTGTATCTGTGAGATTATTTCTGCATGAGATTAACATTCAAATCAGTAGACCAAGTAAAGCAGATTGCCCTGCCTAATGTGGGTGGGCCTCATCCAATCAATTGAAGACCTGAATAGAACAAAAAGGCTCAGTAAGAAGGAGTCCTTTTTCCTGACTGCTTGACCTGGGACATTAGGTTTTTTTCTGGCCTTTGGGCTTGGACTGAAACATTTGCTCTTCCTGGGTCTTGAGCCTGCCAGCTTTCAGACTGAAACTTACATCATCAGATCTCCTGGTTCTCAGGCCTTTAGACTCAGGCTGGAACTACGCATCGGCTCTTCTGGGTCTCCAGTTTGCCAACTGCAGATCTTGACACCTGTCAGTCTCCATAACTGCATGAATCAATTACTTATAATATCTCTTTATATATGTATACATCCTGTTAGTTCTGTTTCTTTGAAGAACCATAATTCAGCTTGGTTTAAGTGTTATTTCTAGTGTCCAGTCTGTGAACTTGGACAAGTTAGTTAACTGACTTGTTCATGTTCACAGATTGGAATTTGGAGATTGTGGAAATGCCTATGTCATAAGATTACTGTTTGAGGTGATGTAAATTGGGTAATACTCTTTACATACAAGTTTTAAGAACTATGTGTCTTTTAAAGCTTTTCCTCCCACTTCCTCCTTCCTAACACAGCCACCCTGAGTCACTGGGAACAAGTGACTACAGCCACTTTTGTCCCCCACCACAGGGAATGGAATTAGTGTACTCTGCTCCACTTGGTAAAGGTTCTTCCTTCTGATGTATTTGGAAATTGTGTGAAAATTATTTCCACTTGGCATTATTCTTAAGGATAAATTTGAAAAGTTAAATACTCAAACTTTAGCAAGTTTTCATCTTTGGGGGAAAAAAAATTTGTTTTTTGAATTGGAGACATTAAAGAAAACAATTATTGGGGATAAAAAAAAAAGTACTTTTCCTGCCAAACCATAAGCATTGAAATTGTTTCTGTCAATGGAAACAGTCCAAGAATTTGAAAAACAAATCCCAGTAAAAACCCACAAAATCACGTTGGCAATTTCTTTTAGATTTTTAAAAAAGATACCATAAACTAGTAGATATAAAGTTTTTTTTAAGTGAAATTCTCATCTTCCAGCAGGAGCCATTATTTTCACAAATCAATGCTTACTGCTAAAAAGAGAAGGCTTAATGGATGAACGTCGTGGTAAAAGCGAAGGCCTCTCCAAACAGATTTAAAAGAAAATTGCAATTCAGTAAACTCTCCTTCCCAGCTTGCTCTGTTTGCATTTCTATTCTCTGTTGTTGCTCATTCCAAAAGCCAGATTTTCATTCTGTTCCTCGTTCCGTTCATCTTTGCAACATGGATAAGTCTTACTGACACAAAAGACTTCATGTTGTGAGAAAAGAGGTCTGGCCCCTGGATTTAAAGTTTAACCTGGAGCCCTCCTGTGCCGAATTCATCCACCTCTGCTAATACATTGTAATAAAATAGTGAAGATATTATTAAATCTCTATATAATCCATAGCTGTTCAAATGCATCCAGAGAGGCAAGGGCTTTTCCCTTAGGCCCAAACTGACATGAGGGCACAAATATTGTCCTAAAACAATAATAAAGATCCTTTTTTAAAAGATTAAAATAAATGAGTCAACATAAAAATCCCTATATCTAAAACAAAGTATCTTTCCAGGGTGTATTTATCAAAAGGTATTCATAGAGTTATACTAATCACCATAATCAATTTCACCAATGTAAAATCATAAAATTTATACAGATTGTCTAAACAGCATTCCCTGAGATATGTTATACATGGTATTACTTAATAAATGTTCAAAAAATAAGGATAATAACAACAATAAGTACTGGTATCAATTACCTCTAAAAAATACTATTCACCTCCTGAAGGGTGATATGTTACAAACATATTAAAGGACCTGAGAAGTCCTGCAGAAAAGAAATCTAACTTTGTTTCCCAACATTTCCTAGACTTATTTGACTTATATTTCACAAAACATGTTGTAGCAGATGTCAGACTAGAATTATTTGCAGAGCACAGTTTGAAAAATGCTAATTAGGAATCTCAACCTACTACACCACCCACCTCACCCTGGTACATGTGCACACACAGGCATGCACATGCACACACACACACATATACATACACACCAATATCATAATTGCTCCTTGTGGAGGCACCCACTTTTCTCTGTCTTTTATAACTCTCCAAAACTAGCTTCCTCTCACCACCAAAACACACTAACTTTATGTGTGCATTCTCAGGATACTGCTCTCTGCTAAGAAGCAATTTATCCAGTCAATTAGTTCAAATTTTGAAGGTAAAAACGAGGGCTCTGGAAAAAAATACCTAGATTTAAATCATGGTTTCACAATTTATGAGCAGTGTGATCTTGGGCAAGTTACTTGACCTGGCCAAGCCTTAATTTTTCGCTCTATAAATTGGGTGTGATAAGAGTGCATATTTCCTTAGGTTTACTGTGAGGTTCAACTGTGCTGAGGCCTGTTGCAACTTGTGTGGCATATAGTGAGTGCTCAGAAACACTAAAGAATAAGCAGATGCATACAGGAATCTTACCAATCAATCTCATTTAATGCATTTCTCCTTCTGTTTTACAAACTTTCCTTTTAGATAAGGCTATTGTATAAATCCATTAGGGAAAGACTTTGTGAGCCTTGATAACAAGACTGCTCCAGGCAGTACAAACTACCTAGACCTCCCAACTCCCCAGCCCTATCTCATCATGCCTCTCTCTTTCTCACTCTCTGTGCCCATCTTAGCTGACTTCTTTCAGTTCTTCAAATGTGCTACACTCTCTTTCACATGTGCTGTTCCCTCTGCCTGAAACACTCTTCCCCACCACTCCTTTACTTTGAAATAATCAGGATTTCAGCTTGAATAATCCTTCATCTCGGAAGCTCTTCTTGACTCCACCTCCCAGTTTAGATATCCCATGTTCTTCCCCTACAATAATATTCTTCACACTTTATTGTAATATCATCTGTCTCCTCAGCCTTACTTCAGAGACTGAATCTGTCTGTTTTTCACTCTCTTCCCCACATGTGTCATAGAATAGAAGGTAGAACTGGTTGTTTTATGAATAAATGGTTGGTATGGGGACCCTTGTCCAACCCTCCGATCCCATTCTCCGTTCTGCACATACCACTTGAGTTAAGTCTCCCACACGTAAGTCTTACACAAGTCTAACAAGAAGAACCCCTGTAATGTTTGAGAAAAAATTTCCCATGAGCCAAGTAGGAGGGAGCTCAGAATCAGATTTAAATTGATGTAAAGACAGTAAGGAAACATGACTCTTACGTATTACAAAGTTGGTTCTGCCACAGAGGTAATAGAGTTTCCATTTTGAAGATGCAGCTTTGAAGTAAGGCAACTTTCCATTTTGAAGGATAGCAACTTTCCAACATTCCATTTTGAACTAAAGCAACTTTCCCATAGTCACACAACTAGCAAATGGCAGAGCTGGGATCCAAATCCTAGATTTTGTAACTTTTAAGTAGCCCGCCTTCAATTTTCACAACACCATCCTGTCTGCTTTAGATATCATGCCAATCAAAAATAGTATTCCCAGAAAAAAGTTCTGAATATAGACATCTTGAGACATATGGGGTGCAGCAGTGCCAGCAGATCAATGCCAATGACATCTACAGACAAGAGGGATTAGTGCTGTGTGGGAGCAGCAGTGTCCACCAGGATGAGGGCTCAGCAGACACAGGAATTCTCTGTCCCACAGTGCCCTCTCAGCATACGGTTTGGGGAAATGGGAAAAGCTCAGACTTTGAATCAGTCTATCCTCAGATGTAATCATTGCTCTGCCACTGTAATGTTGTGTGATTATGTCTTCATCACCTACCCTTTCTGAACCTCAATATTTCATCTATGAAGTAGGGATAATTTTTAAGGTAGGGGTAGTGTGAGGACCCAGTGGCCTAACAGGTATAAAACTGCCTAACACAGCTCTGGAGCCCATCAGATACTCCCTCTCTTCCCTTCTCTTTGACCAGTACTTTCTGATAAGAGAAAGCTGTCATCTTGTGCAACAACTATATTTCCCAATTGAAGTAGTCATCCTGTTGACTGATGCGACCATAGGGACTAGCTCGGGGTGTTAGCATGTTGGGCCTGAAAAGAAGTAGTGGCTTTGACAAAGGAAATTAGTGGATCTTTTTTTAAATTTGGCTTTGGACCAATGGACCAGAGATAACACAAATCTTTGTCCAATGAGAACACACTGGAATCCCTTGTGTTCTGATGTGGGAAAAGTCAAGCCATGCTATCTGAAGGGGCCTCCAGATTGTGAAACTCACTCCCTTCCTCCTCCCCACAAATATCCTGATGGCTGTGTGGTCCTGGACAGTATCACTACAGCATTTATCCATCTCAGGCCGCAGACCTCCCAACGTCAGCTGAAAACCAAACTCCCTAGCAAGGCTCAAATGGAAAGGACATTAAGTTTGGACCCAGAAGTTGGAAATGTGAGGCTTGGTAGAAACCCTAAAAGGGAACAATTGGGAGCCTCTCTGGTTTGACACTTTTTCTACTGAAGGCATATCTTTTGCCACCTTAGTTCTCCAGAGCAACACAATGAAGTCTTTGTAAAGGAATCTGGCTCCACATGTAGGATGCCTACTGATTACGTCGGTAATTCTTTAAAAGGTTCAGTTAAGGGGCCGAGCCCATGGCGCACTCGGGAGAGTGAGGCACTGGGAGTGCAGCAGCGCTCCCGCCACGGGTTCGGATCCTATATAGGGATGACCGGTGCGCTCACAGCACTCACTGGCTGAGCGCGGTGCGGCCAGTTTCAAAAAAAAAAAAAAAAGGTTCAATTAAGGGTGAGTGAAAAGGCAAAGCAAAATTGTTTCTAAACAGTGTGAAAACCCAGTTCTAAAAAATAAGAAGCTGGAATTTTCAGCCCTCCTAAAGTGTGATAAGGATCAGAATGTGAGAGGCCACCAATTATATCATTGACACAACTCATATAATGAAGAAAGAAAAGAAACAGAAAATCATTGACAAACACAAGAAGGCAGTGCCTATCAAAGCTAGTATTTTCTCAGTCCTTCAGGAAAATAATTTATGCCTTTCTTCCTCAATATCCATGTCTGCCTCATTTTTTGAAAAGTTATAGATATCAATTCCAGCCACTGACTTTCATTATCCTTCTATTTATTCAAAATGTGTGCTTATATATCAGTTTTAGACCCTGTGCTAGAGTTGCAGGAAAAAATTGGGAACAAAAATAGACACAGTCTTGCTCTCAGAAAGTTCGAAGTTTAATGGGGAAGATGGACATTGATCAAATAATCACCTTCATTAATGTCTGATCACAAACAAATATGTAAGCGTCGTGAATGAGGAGAACTTGGTGATATGAGGGAACATTGATCTACAGTGGGTGGGGGCACCATCGAAGACTTCCCTGAGAAATGACTCATGAGCTGATATCAGAAGTATGAATAATGAAGCAAAAGTCTATCAAGAGGAATGTATGAGTAGGATGTGGGATAATGCACCAATATAACAGGAATACCAGAGGGAGAAATAAGCTCTGAACACGTGAGGAATCAAGAGAAGCTGGCTGCAGAAACACTCGCGGACTGGTTGTCGAGTTTGCAGTCACTCCCGCTAGATGATGTGGCCAGTGAGGCCAGTGATGGAGCCTCATGATCTGTTTGTCTTTTTGTCACTGACTCACAATTCAAAGTCTGGGGTGGGAACACCCAGATGTACAAGCCTAGGTCATGGTGTGCAAGAAAGAGACGCCTCTCCTTTTGACCCATGCCATGGGAGTTCCCAAAACTAGGAAGAGAGGTGGAATGCTGGATTCAAATAAAGAAAAAAAGTCTACCATGGCGGGCAGATGGGAGTAGAGCACGTGGCAAGAGAGAACAGTCTGCACAGCAGCCCTTGCCAGAAGTGTAGAGACAAGACACAGAGATGGACAAGGCTGGAAATCTGGGCAGAATCACACTGACTTCGGTCCTTGTAGGGCAATTAAGGATTTGGGCCTTTACTTTGAGGCAATAAAAAGCCATTGTTAAATTTATAAGCAGTGGAGATGAATATTCAATTACACTTTGAAAGATAGTTCAGAGTAGAGTGTAGAGAACAGATGATGGGGCACAGGAGTAGACGGAGAGCAGTGTAGTGGATAGTGTGGTGTGCAACATCCCAGGTCCCCACCTCAGAACTGAGGCCATTGCCTGAGCTGCCGCACTGTAGGCTGCTGACAATGCACAGTTAAGTTCCTCACTGAGAATAGCCCTTGGCTCGAGGAAGCTGCCACAGGGAGGCTGTCTCCCTTTCTGGGGACAGCTGGCATAGATGACTGATCAGTGCTGCTACAAAGGCTTTTATCTGAGGTGGTCCAGAAAGGCTGTCTGAGCTCCAGAGCTCCCTGTGGGATCAGCTGAGGCCCTGTAGCAACAGCACCACAGCTACACTTCTGCCCAGTCCTGCTACCCTCAACCCTCCCAGGTACTGGTCCCCAAGGCACTCCCCAGCGATCTTCCTGCATGCAAATCTCCATCTCAACGTTTGCTTTCCAGGGAGCCTGACCAAGACAGCAGGACAATCAGAGGACTTTGGGAGCCTGGGGAAAAAATATAGTAGCCTCGACCATGGTGGCAATGGATACTGAAGAGAAGAGTGTAATGATTAAACTTTTCAAGGAGTGAGGGCCCTAGAATCATAATGAGAAAATAGACCATCTGCAGAGTCAATGGAAAAAACTCACCCCTTCCTAGATTAGATAATTCCAACTTCCCTAGTGCTTGAGCAGAAGAGAGGAACAGTCGTTCCTGTGCACACTGGCCACAACACAATTTCAAACCTTATCTCCATTCTAATAACCACTAATGTTCCTGCTGTAGTCAGAATCTGCCACAGTGTACGATATGCTGGGAGCTCACTGCCTCCTAGCTCAGGATCTTAAGGCTGGAGCAGCTGTTTCAGCTCTGGCTCTCCTGTCTAATACTTTGTAGCCATGTCACTAAATTTCCAACAGTCAGTTCACTTTATGACCCTTTTCCTTTCTCTTTCTTTTAAAGCTATTGCTGCCCAATGCAGAGGCTGCCAAGGGACTTGATTCCAAACACAGGGCTTTTAAAAGGTGACAGATGAGATGATGTCATGGCATCCAAGGTAAAAAGCTTTTTTTCCCTCCAGAGTGGTTTAACTAATAAAATTAATTTGCCTGTTTAAAATTTAAAGTAAAGACAAGATGGTTCAATTTTTCAATAAAGAAGTTTGGCAGGAACGAAGGGAGTTATTTGCATGCTGATCAGGCTGATGGGGAGCCAAAATGTAGACAGATCATCCTGAGGCCATGCTGGAGGGCCTTGCCTCTCCCCTTCCCTCTGCTGGTTGCAGGGGGACCTGCTACAACACTGCTCTCTCCAGGAGACAAGAGGACAGGGTGGGGTGGGAGCTGGTGGGAACTACAGGCATCTTTCAGTTGGCCCACTTGGGCCATTAAGAGAAGTGACTGATTCAGAACCATCCTTTAAGGACGTCACATGAGCCTGGCAATGACAGTCCCACAGCAGCCTCCCTCTCCACAGCGGGGGCCCAGCTCTCTTTGTCATTCATGGCAACCATCGAACAGATGAACTTTGCAAAGCCTCATGAATTCCTGGCAGCCCTTCTGCAGTGCCCCTTCTCTTGCTCTGTCTCCCCAACTGACAGCAGATGGATGAGCATTTCTTCCACAGCCAGGATGGCAGAGCTGAATCCCAAAGGGGCAATTCCATTAATCCCACCCTCTGCTTCCACCTTCCAGACTCCCCACAATCCTCTGTTCAAAACATGGCTATAGCTGTCCACTGAAGGGTGACGTTGACATTGAATTTGTATTCAAAGTTAGAGAAACTTGAAAAAGCCCAAAGATTTGTAAGCACTCTCCCAAGGATCTGCTCACCCCTAACAGCCCATATCTTACCAGGATATAATTAATGCTTGCAAGATGATAACAGATTCTGATTTACAAAGCGCTCTCACATATATTATCACATTTGATGCACATATTATTATTCCATTTTATAGATGAGAAAACTGATGATCGTGGGGCAAGCTGAGCAGGATAACATTTTTCAAGACCAAGCTATGCATTAGAAACTATGTGGAAGCTTTGCTCCTGGATCCAATTGAATCTTCACAATGGCCCTGAGAGGTAGGGAATTACATCCCATTTTCAGATGAGGAAAAGGAGACAGCATTTACATAATCACCCCAAATCACACAACTGACCTTGGATTTGTACTTCAGCCAGATTGACTTCAAATCCTTTCCCGACACTGGCTGAAGGTTTACTTCATTTTTCCGGCAGATGGATAAATCCATTGGTCCATTCACTCCTCAGCTGCCCTTCCAAGTTAGAATGTCTGACAAACTCTCCCTAGTGAGCATCTTTCTTTGTGCACCTGTTAACACAAAATGCCTTTAATCCACCTGGACGGACAAGTTACTAACACCACAGTTCTCATCTTTATTTGGCATCAAAACAGGGAATAGATCCAATACTGTCATCACCATCACTGCTATCTCCATTACCCCATCATTATCATCATCATCATCATCATTATCTTCATCAAATCCTGTCTTTGGAGCTCCCTCAAGCACTTCTCCATCCTTAGCAGGCACTTTTTAGAAGATGAAGCAGACACGGTCCTTGCTTTTGAGTTGCATTTTGTGGTAATGTTCAGTGAGAATTCACTCTCTAGAGCTAGTTGAAATTAATGAACATTTAGGATAAGTGACTTAGGGAAATTCAGTGGTTGAACCAAAGTAATAGGAATCTGTTTACAAGACAACCCTCATAAATAGCATAAAATGAATATGCTGCTCAAAAAAGGAATTAATTAACATTTAACTACTGTGCATTTTCTATCCATTAACTAAACATCTCTACAAGTGGCTTGTGGAATGGACAATTTATTCCCACCCTTTTGATTTTCATCACTAATTGTGGAAGTGAGAGGAGGAAAATGCTTGATGCATCAGCAAAATAACTACTCAGTCAAGGTTTAGAAGAGTTCTGTAAAAATGTGAATAACACAGAATTGAATGTAACCCCTTGTTCACAGCCTCTTAGCCCCGACATTCACATTGCAGAATAGGAGGACTTCCAGGAAATGCCCACAAGTACATGGCATTCCCAACAAGACAGCTGTATTCCCAACACTGAGCGGAGTCCCTGCACATGTAATAAATGTACATTCACAAGTAATAAACATGCACATATTTATAAATGAATATATAAATAATATAAAAATATAAATATGCACATGTAATAAATATACATTCAGTTAATTAATTAATAATCAAAAATGCCTTTTCTAGTTGCTCTGATAAGAACTCTCTTGGCCAACATTATTTCTCATTCTATATTCCGATTTCCACATTTTTTCCCACCCAAAATAAAAGCACCTCGGAAATATGTCATAGGGGCAATACTAATCACTTCTCCAATCTTTTTATCTTATTATCATTCTGGAAATAGAGACAATTACTTTGCCTTTTTTTGCACCTCTTCAAACCCCCAAAGCGCTTTTTTCTTTTCTCTCCAATGCTGCTTGCTATCAGTTTTTTTTTTCCCCAACTCACTGTGAGTTCAAGACAGGGATACTACATGGTGGTTTCCTCAGCTATGTGCTCAGAAACATGTCCGTAGTGGGTGCTTAATGCACGCTGGTCTTTTTTGAATGGAATCAAGCATTGCTTGTTCTCTGAAAACCTAAAAAGTTTCTTTACTGGGGGCAGTTGACATGCAGGCCTTCCCAGAAGCAGAGATTCGGCCTCAATGACGGTGGGCTGACCCTTCCCACCAGATGTGCCCAAGATTCTACTCATCCCATTTTTAGTGAGTCAAGGGTGAAGGTGAGCCAACGCTACAATCCAGTCTTTCAGATATTAAGAATGGGATAACCCTGCTGAGTTCATGGAGTCCAGTTCTCAGTGATGCTTTGTATGCTGTGTGTGGTCAAAATACAAAACAGGGCTATCCAAAAGGCTCTGCAATTCGGTAGGGAGCAGAGAAATCTAGAAAGCAGGGCAGGGGAACTGATTAGCACCATTTTCATTAGCTTACAGAAAGCCATTAGTGTTCAACTTACGGACTAAAAGTTCCCTGTAGCTAAATTAATTCATTCCCCAGGTTCGGCTCCTCTGTGTGTGTCTGAGTGCACGTGTGCTGGTGTACGTGGGAGTATTTCTCCTTTCTGCTGCACAGTTGATGTGTGCATGTGTCTGGGACTCATTACATGACTGAAAATAGAAAGCAGCTGGAAATTCATGGTGCAAAAAGGCAGATCCCATTACTACAAACATTAGAGATATGGCCCATTGGGAGGTAAATGGAACAATGATAAATTCATGGAATTATTTGACCTTTGACTCTGCTGACCACCCTCTCAGACTTATAGTTCTCTCTGCTTTGGGCCTTTATCACTCCAATGCCTCTCGGTTCTCTTCTTGTCATTCCCCTCCCTCCTTACTCAAATCATAGACCTTAGTCCAACAGAAAATACAAATATACCCCAAGTTTCTACAGCACTTTTCTTTTCTGACTACCTAATTTCACTGGGTGAGCTCGTTCACTCCCATTACTTCCTGAGATGCACTTCCCAAATTACATCTCCATCCCAGACCTCCTTCCAGGCCCCAGGCTTATTGTGAAAGGCCCCACGCCTGTTCTTCCTCCTGTGTTCACAGTCAGTTCACGGCACCGCATCTACTCAATCTCTCGAGACGGAGCCTCTGTCCTTCCTGGACGCTCACTCCCAATCTGTGGTCAAGTGAAACTGACTTTCTACTGTGAATTATGTTCTTGTCTAAAACATATTGTGTTTTATGTGTTCATTATGTCCCAGGTACTGCATTAAGAGTGTTACAACCCTGTGAGGAAGGCTCTGTAACTATTCCCATTTTGGAAAGAAGGAAACTGAGATGTTGGGAGGTTAAGGAACCTGTTGCAGGTCACACAGTTTGTGTATGGCAGAGCCAAGAAAACCCAGGCAGCTTGTTGGTTCCAGAACCTCTGTTCTTGAATCCTGCACTCTGCTACTCCTACACATCCAATTCCCTTGTCCTGTCAAGTCTTTGTCTCTCAATTAACAGCCAACTCTTTTTCCTCCACCTGCACAACAGAGTTTTCTTCCTAAATCACAAACCTCTTTTCTAATACCTCTAACTAAAATGTAAACTTTCCAGAGCCTTCAAGGCCCTTCAGCATTTGTCTCAGCTTAACCCCTGACCTCATCTCCTGCCCCTCTTCCCTCTTACACCCCCACCTCTGCCCCCTATTTCCCCACTTCTTGTCTTTACTTAATCTAGTAACAGTTATTCTAGCACCCATGTGTGGAGCATCTAGGATCAATTGGTCTTTGTAACAGGCACTTCACACATTTGTTCTATCTCATCATCATAGCAATCCTACAATGTAAGTATTTTTATCATCTTCTTTTTGCCAGTAAAAAAACTGGGGCTCTGAAAAATTAAAACTTACATAAGACCCCTTTGGAAGTGAGAGGAGAGTCAGGATTTGAACATAGGTTCCAAAATGCACACTTTTCCCTATTCAACCAATCGACTTATGTAAAAGAGTACACGTAATTTCTAGAGGTATTCTCTGGGTTGCAAATCTGCGGTTTGACAATGCTGCTGTGAGTGCACTTGGTAAATATTCTTCAGCATTCTTTAGGACATTCCTGAAGGATGGTGGTGCTGGAGAGGTGTGGAAGGAGAACTACCGAGTTATGGCTGACCTGAGCAGGAAGGGCCAGTGCTCCTGGCAACCTGGCTGCATTCAACTTCTCAAATAACTGGAAACTTTCATCCTAAAGAAGCATTAGTTAATCATAGTCAGAAAACAAACAAGTGACTGGCCAATCTTACAGCCTGAGCTTTGTAGCTGAAATGAAGGCAGGGAGTGCTCATCAGACTAATAACTCAGCAGCCAGAGACAAAGGAAGGTGTTTTGTTGGAAGTTCTCCTGAAGTTTCCTTTGCCTCCTGCTGTGCAAAGGAAGAAGCCTACCTGGTTCCCACCAACCATGCAAAGCACCCTCACATCATAAAGGGAAGGGAAGTAAGAGGAAGCCTCATACAGTGTATCTCGGGCTCCTGCACCTCCTGCTTTGCCCTCCCTCACTCAGCTAAGCTATGCACATTGCCAATGGTAGAGGGAGGACATTCTGCCTTCTAGCAGCCAGGGGTGTGGTTGCCCTCTGAGGCTGGGGATTATGGAGCCCACACACGAGATCTCCTCCCAATCCCAATGCAGACCCCTGATTTTTATTTTTCTACTGACACCATTTAAGATAAAAGATTGGGTACAGGGCATTATAACAGAGGGGAATTTTGAATTCTTTTCCTTGCCAAATACAATGAACTCCTTCAACTATCATGCCCTCTCTTTGCCTGAATCTCAACTTCCCATAAAGTGCTCAACAGAAACAACTACGTGTGATGAAAATCTTATGTCAGAACTCTATAGTCTAATCCTGAAATTCACAGTCCTCTTCTTCCCAGTTTTGGCATCTTCCCTTAGATTAAAACCTTCCTGGCTTCCCGTTGCCTTGTCTATAGTCCTCTAATCAAGACTGCTAATTAGAAGTGAGTAGAGGTAAAGAAAGAGGTCTTATTCCATGTGGGCTAACAAAATGCCATAAACTGTTTAACTTAGAAACAACAGAAATTTATTTCTCACAGTTCTGAAGGCTGGGAAGTCTAAGATCAAGGCAGATTCTGTGTTTGGTGAGGCTTTGCTTTCTGGCTTATAAATGGTTCCTTCTTGCTGTATCCTCACATGGTAGAAAGGGTAAAAGTGGTCTCTCTAGAGTCTCTGTTTATAAGGACACTGATCTAATTCATGATGGCTCTGTTCTCATGACATAATCACCTCCCAAAGGCCCCTTGGTGAGGCTTTGCTTTCTGGCTTATAAATGGTTCCTTCTTGCTGTATCCTCACATGGTAGAGAGGGTAAAAGTGGTCTCTCTAGAGTCTCTGTTTATAAGGACACTGATCTAATTCATGATGGCTCTGCTCTCATGACATAATCACCTCCCAAAGGCCCCACCTCCTAACACCACAACCTTGAGGGTTGGGATTTCAACATTTAAATTTGGGGTGAACACGAACATTCAGACGAAAGCAGAAGAGAATGAATGAACTTTTACGGGATGTTAGCCATGTGCTAGGCTGGTTATTTTGTGGTGAGTGGATGTGTCCTCTCAATCTTCACAGTAGACCAATGAGGTCGATGGTATAATCCCATTTTACAAATGATAAAACTGAAGCTCATGGAGACTAACAAACATGCCTGATGCAGCATAGATATGAATGACAGAATAGGAATTCAAAGAAAGAAATATTTTCAAAGGCCATGCATTCAGCTAGAGGTTAGTAAACTATGGCCAATAGGCCAAATTCAGCCTACCACCTGGTTTTGTAAGTAAAGTTTTATTAAAACACTACCATGTCTGTTTTGTCTGTATCTGTCTATGCCCGTTTTTATGCCACTACAGCAGAGTTGAATAGTTCTGACAGAGACACTGTGTGGCCCACAGGGACTAAAATATTTACACTCTGGCCTTTTACAGAAAGTTTGCCAACCCCTGCTTTGGGCATATGTAACCTAGGCACCAAAAAAGTCATGACTTTAAACTTTTTCACAGTAGTGCCCAAAATTTCACATCTACTCTTTTCAGATCAGTATCACCCTGTGGCCCCTTCAAATTCAAGGCATTGAAAGAGAATCATACATCATCATCATAACTGATGAAAACATAACATAGCAACAGGACTTAGGGGTTGGAGGGGATTCAGGATTCTGGGAGATTAATTTCAAAACTCATCTGCACAGTTGGTAGAGGGGAGGTTCTGAATTTAAAGGACTGTATCCCTAAGCACTATGACATGTTGCGGCTCAAGCAACTTTGATGTAGGACCAAACAACTGAACACAACACAGTGGGACACTCCTTTTCATGTCATGAGAGTGTCATTATGGATCTCTGGTTTTTCAGCAGCATTGAGAATTCAGTGGAGTTCTGGTTCCTGTAGCAGTGCTACTCTGGGGTCTTCACATCCACGAGTATCAAAAACCTGGTGGAGAACTAGTAGACTTCCTGGGTTCCACTCATGTCTACGCAGAGTTTCTCACAGAACTCGGAACAAATTTTGAGCTAGGATTAGCATCTCTGTGGAATTCCCTAGGACTGAGACTGAGCACTTCTTGTGCAGCTAGTGAAACAGCAAGAAGACACTAGGATCAATCTTAGGATACACTTCTGGAAATTACTGGAATTACTTGCGGTTAAGGAACCTACAAAGACTCGGACTTCTAGCCCTTTAAAATTTGGAAACTAAGGCTCAGTGCCATTGAAACTAGGGGGTTTTGTTGCTGTTGTTCTGATTGTGTTAATAATTACTATCTCCATAATTGTAGACTTGTCTATTTAAGTTCTGCCAGGTTTTTTTTTCTCTTCTTTTTTTTCAATTTTAACATTTACTTGTACATATTTGTGGGGTACAGTGTGTGGTTTCAGTACATGCCTGTACTGTACAATGACTCACTTAGGCTAGACAGCGTAGTTTTATACCTAATAGTCCACCACTTTTCCTCCCCCTGAACCTCTCTCTGTCCCTCCTCTGGTAACCATTATTCTACTCTCTACTTCTATGTAAATTGCTTATTTTAGATTCCACATATGAGTGAGATCCTGCAGTATTTGTCTTTTTGTGCCTGGCTTACATCACTTAACATGATGGTTTCCAGTTTATCCATGTCATTGCAAATGATAGGACATCATATAAAATAGCTGAATAGTATTTCGTTGCATATACATACCACAGTTTTTTTATCCATTCATCCATTGATGGGCATTTAGGTGAGTCCATCTCTTGGCTATTGTGAATAGCGCTGCTATGAACACAGGGATACAGGTGTCTTTTTGATATATTGATTCCATTATTGGAAATACTTGTCAGTAGGGAAACTCTACAAAAACTTGGACTTCTAGCCCTTCGAAATTTGGAAACTGAGGCTCAGTGCCATTGAAACTAGGTTTTTAATGTTAATACAATTGTATTTGTACTCACAAGCTGAAGAAACCCAGGAGATTGACATTCACATCAGTCAGTAGAAACAATAAGAATTGTAATACCTCCCCTCAAGAGTTAGAAAGCAAATTATTTTCAATGTATTTACCACTCTTTTCTCTATAAGATGACTCTGGCAGTTAGGTTAAAAATCTTTCCACTCACCATGCGTCTATAGTAATAGGCCTTGGAATTCTCTGCTACCTTACCATCAAACAGAAACAACTCCAGCAAGTGTAAGCCAAGCTGGCCTCTGTCCTGCATCCTGGCTCTTTCCTGTTGTGGTGCAATATCTATAATTTTTGTAGCTAATTAGACCTCAACATAATCCCAGCTATTATCTTTAAAAGTTATATCAGGTCAGCTTGAGCAATTTATTTAGCTTCTCCAAATCTCTGTTTCTCAGTCTAAAAATGGGTGATAAAATAACTGTGTCACAATGACATGGGATACATCTATTTTGTTGCATGGTGTCTTCTGGTTACTCAATAATATGTTTTCTGCTCAAAACACCTGAATGGATCATTGGTCTGATGGTGAAGGACCCACGGGTGATCTCCCTCTTTCTTCTGCCATGTCTTCCTTCTGACTACTTCTAATCCAGGTCCTCAGGGCTTGAATGAGAAGAGGGCTCCATCTCCATTCTATTTCTGTCTTCCTGAGTCCCTTGTTGTTGTTGGGTTTTGTTTTTATTTTTTAGAAGCTTTAGAGAGAGAATTTGCTCAAAAATGAATGAGTGCAGTTGCTACAAAGTGACATCATCATAGCATTCAGCTGTCTTGGAGTTATACCTGAAGCGAAAAATAAACACAATCACTGGACGTTGGGTGTCAGCAGCAGCCCACGGGCGAGACGAAGACTCAGGATGGCCAGAAGACACTCGCGGCCCATCTTCTCTTTCTCATTTGGTTAGTTCCACGGTTATGACAGTGGCATTGTGGCAATGAGGAAGAGTTAGCAACCATTTTTAAGCATCTGCTATGTATCATGTATTGTATTAGCCATTTCCATAGGGTATCGTAATCTTCTACAACTCTATAATGGCTGTTCCTAGTTCCTTTTAAAGCGGGACATGGGTTGACTTGCCCAATAGCCCGTGTAAGCAAATAGCGGAGACAGAATCCGAATCCAGTTCTGACCCTCAATCCACGCTCTTTCCTCTTGGCAGCACGCTTCTTACATGTAGGGCGGCCTCATCTCTCTTCCCACTGCATGTGCTCTCCCTCCTGTATTTCTTCACCCTTATTTCTTTCCTGAAAAAGAAACATAATTTTTTTTAAACTCCTTTCCCCCCACCCCCGTTTTCCTTTCCTCCTAAGAAACGCATTTGAGAAATCGTGTTTAATGATATCAAATCATTTCTTATTGGTGCTCTGCAAAAACGGTGGTGGTGTCACGCCGGGACCCCTGAAAGGCTGACGTATTATAGAGGGAAGCTGCTCAAACCTCAGCCTCCCGCTGTGGCTCTGCTCACAGCTGCTGCTTAATCTGCTACCCGGGGGCTATGAATGACAACCCATAAAAGTTCTTGACCCCTGAAAGGCTGACGTATTATAGAGGGAAGCTGCTCAAACCTCAGCCTCCCGCTGTGGCACTGCTCACAGCTGCTGCTTAATCTGCTACCCGGGGGCTATGAATGACAACCCATAAAAGTTCTTGGAAAGTTAAAGGGGGAAAAAGTCCACATCAACATTTACTTATTAAACCGATGCATATTAAATGTGCATGTACTATGCTTGAGACTCCATACTAGGCACTGTGGGTAAGAAGATAATCAAGCTATGGTATCTGCCCTCATGGAGTATATAATCTAGTATGAAAAAACAGAACAGTGAATGGTAATTAAAATCCAGCAGGTTGAGTGGCATGGTAGGTTAGTGCAGGATGCTATGGGAAAAGGGGAAACACCTCAGACAGAAGAAAGACTTGAGTCAGGGGCACAATCTCCTAGGATATGACATTTAAACTTAAATACGAAGGATAAGTTCCCATTAGTCAGGTGTGCTGGATATCTTCCTTCCTTCCGTTTGCCCCATGTTCTGCTTATCATTTGCTGACTAACAAACCACCCCAAACGTTAGTGACTTAAAATACGAGAGTTATTCATTACAATGACAAATCTGCAATTTGAACAAGGTTTGGTGGGGAGTGCTCATCTCTGCTCCCCACACAGTGCACTGTACATTGGGCTGGCTCTGCCGAGAGCTGTAGCACCCTCCCCAAGGCCAGCTCACTCACAAGGCTGGCAAGATGACGTGACATCAATGGGCAGCTCAGTCAGGGTGGAGGGCCAGGAGCCTCAGTTACTCTTCAAGTCACAGCATGATGGCTAGATTCCAAAGGCTAGCATCCAAGAAAAGAGGGCCGGGTGAAAGTTTTATCGCCTTTTATGACTCAGCCTCAAAA
>NW_007737734.1:20746-23053 GCF_000696425.1 Galeopterus variegatus | reverse complement strand
AGCATCCAAGAAAAGAGGGCCGGGTGAAAGTTTTATCGCCTTTTATGACTCAGCCTCAAAAGTCATGTAGTCTCACTTCCGCCTTATCCTATTAGTTCAGGCACTTATACAGGCTCACCCAAGGAGACATGACCAGACTCCAGCTCTTAACAGGACGTTACAATGATCTGGAAGAACATGTGAGACATGAAATATCATTGCAGTCATTTCTGGAAAACTTTAGCTACCATACCCTTCTTTATCCACTATTCATAATTTGCTCTTGAATGGAGAAACTAACTAACTATGCAGACAATCAGCAACAGGTTCTTTTGTCCTCTGGTTTCCCATTGGGTTTGACTTAAATGAGGAGTATCAGTAAGAAATTGAAGGCAGAGAGTGAATTGAGTATAGTCATTTATCTAGCCTTTACAAACAGGCTCACCTTGGCCGGCTGTGCCCCTCAGCTGAAGGCCCCAGCTCCTATGAGGCAGACTTCTCTACCCAGCTTTACCTCTCTAGGCTCTTCCATCCTCTCTTTCCCCTCACCCTTTTCAGACTTAGGGATGGTAGCTCCTCCTCTCTGTTACTAGCCCCAAGGTGCTGCACTGTCTGTTGTGGTTTTCTTTATTCGGCTCTATTTCTTGATATTTCCTATACTCTGATTATACCCATACAAATAATCTCTTTATTAAAATATTTTCTAATTCTCCAGTTAGGGTAAATCATCTGTTTCTTTTCCTGATCCAGGTGAAGAAACATCCAGTCAAGATGAGGCAGTAAGTTTATAGTTTGACATACATCTTCTGCTCTAAACATTTAGCAATATTAGTAAATTTATAACTACTCTAAAAGAAAGAAGTTTGTTTCCATGGACCAAACATAGTAGAAAAATGCAAAGTGAAGAGTAGGGCAAATACCATGAAGTGACAGGCTTGAGATGCAGAAACACATACTGGGCAATTGGGGTCAAAACATGCACAGCACAATGTGTAAAACTGGAGATAAACTTCAAGAAATTGGGAGATGAAATAAATCTCCCTCGTCTATCAAAATAAGCTGATAAAACAGCTCACCAAGCTGAGCTCACCATAGCCTGATGCTATTGACTATAGGAACCTGTGGGTTCAAGGAGGCTGGAGGACACACACACTGCATCCATACAGCAGGAACTGAACCAAGCTGCCTTCTAGTTTAGTGGCAGAATCCGCAGTATCCTCAATATCTCATGGGCCAGAAGTTCCAGGCCACTATTATAAATCTTGTTTTTGGTCTAATGCATAATAACCCAAATGAAGAGTTATACAAAAATACTACATAGGGAAGAGTGATGATATTTTTAAAATGACAAAACAAAACCCACATAATGTCTAATCCAGATGAACCTAAAATACAGAATTCAAAAAGATATAAAACTAGATATTGCTGAAGAAGGCAATGCCCTCCACCCAGGAAAAATCAACTATACAAACATAAATGCACTTCAGAAAAAGTTCTTTTCAAAGATATTTTGAATGTTTACATTTTTAAATTTATACTCAATCCCTTTGGATGGCATTTACTTTCTGGATTTTTTAAAATTATTTTTAATTGACATAATAATTATACATATTTATGGGGTACAGTGTGATACTTCAATACATCTACATAATGTAAATGATCAAAAATAAAGGCTTGTACATGAATGCTAAAAAAAAGACATTTTGAGAAAAAAGTATAATAAATATGCTTATGATATTCAAAGAGATAAAGTAATAAAAATACTAAAATTTATAAATTTAAAAAGCACAAGTGGCTATAAAAGAAAAACAATCAGAAATCTAAGAAATAAAAATGTAGACACTGATATAAAAAGTTCAACAGATGCTATAATTTCAGATTGACATAGTCAAAGAATTAGTGAAATAGAAAATAGTACTAAGAAATTAATCCAGAGACAGTCCAAAGACACAAGAAAATAAAATGTGAAAGAGTAATTAAAAGACAGGAAGGTGAGTTTGGGAGACTCTAACATATATCTATTAAAGTTCCAGAAGGAAAAAATATAATATAATTGTTAGTGTTTGTGTGTGTGTATGAGGGTACTTTGAAAAGTTAATGGGAAAATACAATTAAAAGAAAATATGAATCTTTTGCATGAAGTTTTGAGGTATCCTCGTGTGCGTGTCTCTGTGTGTGTGTGTGTGTGTGTGTGCACGCTTGTGTGTGTGTAGGGAGAAAGAGAGAGCGAGAACAGCTAAGAATATTCCAAAATTTAAGAATACCTAGGGCCGGCCCGGTGGCGCACTGCTACAGTGCGCTGCTTGGGAAGTGCGGCGGCACTCCCGC
>NW_007737734.1:9876-20049 GCF_000696425.1 Galeopterus variegatus | reverse complement strand
CTGAGGGTTGCAATCCGTTGCCGGTCACAAAAAAAGACAAAAAGGAAAAAAAAAAAAAGAATACCTAACTTTTCAGATTTAAAGTGCACTTTAAGTGCCAAGAACAATAAATAAAATAAATCCACATCCGGGAACATTATAGTAAAATGTAGATTATCATGGATAAAAAGAAAAACTTAGAAGTCGTTGGAGAGGTTATGGTCAGCCCTAGCATAAAAGCAGCATCCTCAATACTCTACACATTCTCCCCAAAACTTTTAAGCTCAATGAGGAACTCAGATAAAACCAAACATAGCCGCATTTTCAGAATAGCTAGGAAACAGATAATACCCACAAACTTCAAATTACCTATAGTAGAAAAACAAACACCAAATTTCACTAATTGGAGAATGAGGAGTTGCCTTAGGAGTCTCCAGGAAAAAGAGGAGAGGAGGGCATAGGACTCGCATGAAGCCCAGATAAAAATAACTCCCAGAAAGAGAAAATTCAAGGTCTGAGACTTAGTGTTTACAGTACTAGAAACAGAGAAGAGGTTCCACTGGTGCCTCAGCAAAGCATTTTGTGGGAAGAAGATGACAAGTAGAAAAAGAAGGCTGCATTCTCAAAGACGTGGCATTAAAAAAACATGAAAAAATAAGAAGGAAAAAATTAAGTGTCTTGCAGAAGAAAACGTCCTGCAGAAGAAAAGAGAAATACAAGTTACACTAACTCCTACCCTAGCATAATCACCAACAAATGGATCATCCATTTAAGAAACTCCACCTCACTATTCTGGCACAAGAGAGTATGCTTCAATGATGAATTCTCTTCCTGAAGTACCTTGGAATAGAAAGAACAAAAAAAGAAACAATAAACAAAAACTCAGTCCAACTTTACATAAAGCCACTATAAAAAGAAGACAAAAAGTGAGAATTAAAACATTTCAGCTGATGATAATCTCCCCCAAGACAAATAATCATGAGATAAAAACCATAGTACAATACTCCNAACAGATAATACCCACAAACTTCAAATTACCTATAGTAGAAAAACAAACACCAAATTTCACGAATTGGAGAATGAGGAGTTGCCTTAGGAGTCTCCAGGGAAAAGAGGAGAGGGGGGCATAGGACTCGCATGAAGCCCAGATAAAAATAACTCCCAGAAAGAGAAAATTCAAGGTCTGTGACTTAGTGTTTACAGTACTAGAAACAGAGAAGAGGTTCCACTAGTGCCTCAGCAAAGCATTTTGCGGGAAGAAGATGATAAGTAGAGAAAGAAGGCTGCCTCTCAAAGATGTGGCATTAAAAAAACATGAAAAAATAAGAAGAAAAAATTAAGTGTCCTGCAGAAGAAAAGAGAAATACAAGTTACACTAACTCCTACCCTAGCATAATCACCAACAAATGGATCATCCATTTAAGAAACTCCACCTCACTATTCTGGCACAAGAGAGTATGCTTCAATGATGAATTCTGTTGCTAAAGTACCTTGGAATAGAAAGAACAAAAAAAGAAACAATAAACAAAAACTCAGTCCAACTTTACGTAAAGCCACTATAAAAAGAAGACAAAAAGTGAGAATTAAAACATTTCGGCTGATGATAATCTCCCCCAAGACAAATAATCATGAGATAAAAACCATAGTACAATACTCCAAACAATTAAATTTCCTCAATCATTTGGAAATATAAAAATACCCAAAATGAGAAATTCAAAGATTAATAATAAACATGAAAAACAACTGAAAGAAATGCACTGAATAGTGACTGAACTTCCAAAAGAAATTAAAGAAAAAGAGAAAAATTTCAAAAGTGAAGAAAAAAACTTCAAGGTGTCTAAGGAAGAATAGAATCAAATGCTTATAGAGGGGAGTTCTGGTAAAGATGGTGGAGTAGAGAGTCCCCAGCATCTCTCTCTCCCACAAATCAACCAATTTACAACTATAAAAAAGCAACAACAGCCAAGCTGGGGCCGCTAGAGCCCAGGGAAAGAGGAGGAGAGATCTATGGAGTACATGAAGGCAAGAGAAGCCACAATGAGAAAAAGAAAAAACCACTCCGACCATTTTGCACCATGGCCATTTTAAGCCTGGAGCAGCTGAGCATGTGGAGCTGGAGCTGGCAAAAGCTGCAGCTGTGCCCTTCTGATGGAGTCGCTTGGAGGCAGCAGGAGAGAAGAGGGCCTTGGTGATCCCCAGGCCAGCAAGACCACAAATAGAGTTTCTGGGGACCCACACAGGAGCGAGGAACCACAACTGGAAAAAACAAAGCCACTCAGAGGCCAGTGAGTCAATTCAAGGGACTGGAGCATGGCCCATCCCATGGGAAGTGTTTGCATCATGGACAGTGGGGGAGACAGGCCCACTGGGGAAAGACTGGGGCACAGCAAGGACAGCTGACAAGCACCCCAATCAGCAAAGGAACACTCAGAGGACTCTGGTCAGGAATATAGAATTGCATGGGTGCAGTTTGATGAAAAGACTCAGGCCTAGATCAGTTGCTACACAACCCAGGTGCACCAGGTCTCTGGAGAGCCAGAAGTACCTATAAGGTCAACTATCACAAACTGAGCTGCACAAAAAGCCTTCCCTAGAGAATCAGTAGCAAAGCAGCAATTTAGCTCAACCACACAGCTCAAGTACTCGTCCCCACAGGAGGTTCCCCCATTTTAGAAGTAAGCAAAGGAGAAAAATTAGTTCCAGTCCAGGCACACTGCCAGCACCTCGGGGCCTGCCCAGGGACCTAAGTTCTGGAACCAGACACTGGAACCCTCCTCCCACAACCAGGCACACTGCCAGCACCAAGGAGCATGCCAAAAAACTCGTCTCCATGTGGGTAGCCCACCACAGCCACCATAATAACCATGGCTACTGCAAAAGCAGCTAGATGCCACAACCACCATGTGGATGAAGCTCTGGAGCCGAGGACTGGAACCCCCCTCCCACAACCAGGCACACTGCCAGCACCAAGGAGCATGCCAAAAACATCACCTCCAAGTGGGTAGCCCACCACAGCCAACACAATAACTGTGGCTACTGCAAAAGCAGCTAGATTCCACAACCACCATGCAGATGGTCTGCCAGCCACTGGAGTGCATTGACACAAGGACAGTCACCAGCAGAAACCAAAGAAAAGAAGAGGATGTCTCTCTCCACAAAGCCCATTCCAGAGTGACAGAAGAAGCATCTGCTCTACAATAATATTGGGGGACATGAACATACCTCTCAGCATTGGACAGATCATCTAGGCAACAAATCAACAGAGTAACCATTATTCTTTCAGGAGGAGAGAATAAATCTAGGGTAATTAGAGGTGGGAGGGGGGAGGGAGGGGGGAAAGGGAGAGATTGGACAAGAGGCATAAAGAATAAGTATGATTTATAACAATATATATGCTAGTAATATTGATTTGTTCAACATATGTCAATGTTGAACCCCAACAATATGTATAATCAATTATGATTCAATAAAATTTTTTTAAAAGAATCAAATGATTATAAAGGTAATTGAATAAAAGCAATCAATTATGATTCAATAAAATTTTTTTAAAAGAATCAAATGATTATAAAGGTAATTGAATAAAAGCAAGAAAAGCAACTACAAAAATGAACTTGAGACAAGGGAGTAAAAAGGGTCAGAGAGAAAATGGTTTAAAAGGAAGTCAAACACAATACAATGTATGTATAATTGGAGTCAATGAAAGGGCAAAATATATACATAATTTTAGAATTATTTTCCAGAAATAAGAGAAAATGAAAATATAAATATTGAAAGGACCCACTTGTACCTGGGAAAATTGGTCATCTCTGAGACAGAGTGTAATAAAATTGATGACTTTAATGGCAAAGAAAAATTTCTCAGGGCTTCCAGTTTAAAACAACAACAACTAATTACTATAATGGTAACAAAATTCCACAGGCATAAAATTTCTCAAGAGAAACACACAAAGACAGACAAGATTTAATAGCAATTTCAACAAACTCAAAGAAAGAAAGAAGGAACCCAGGATTTTATATCCAGCTAAGTTCTCCTTCAAGCAGCAAAACTATAGAAAAACAATTATAAATGAGCAAGAATTCAGGGAATGCTCTTCTTAGAAAAATTGTCTAAAGGATCTACTAGAAGACAAGTTCAATCTAATCAAGAGATGACTAAGGAAATTTAGCAAAAGGACTAACAGTGAGAATATATTTAATAAAAGATGTAAGACTGAAACAAGGGTGGGGTATACATGGAAGAAAGCTATGTAAATATGTTTTGTTCTAACAAAGTTGAAAAATGCAGCTAAATATGAGAGAAAAAGAGAAAGAGAAAATTAAAATTGGATCATTGATCCTTATATAGGACATACATGGGAGTCAAAGGATATCATTTAAAACCAACAAACAAGATAGAAGAGAAATTAAGTAGGAAAAAAGGGCACTATAAAAAGTATAGACATAAAGCTAATCATTAGACCAAAAATACTAACTTTTCTAAATGCTAAAAGAAATTTTTAATCAGAACAAAGAACACAATGCTACACACAGACTCTGTTGCATCAAATAATATGACAGTATTGAGACCACACAGATCAGTCATATCAATGAATGCAAGTAAGCTTAATTTGACAATTAAAAGAAAATAATTTCCAAACTGGCTGAAGAGCAAAGCCCAACTCTACATCATACAATAGACACATGTAAGATAATGTGACTCGAAAAGCCTTAAAATAAATGAAAAGAAAAAGAGATACGAGGTTAATGGAAATTAAGAGGGCAGAGTCGTAATTCTAACATGAGACAAAGTAGAATTCAAGACAAAAGCATTAAATAAGACAAAGGACACTCTATAACATTAAAAGCCAAATTTTATTTATATTTATACACATATATAATTGTACACAGCGAATACATTCATAAAGCAAAAACTACAGGAGAAGCAAAAGAAGTAGACAAAAGTGAAGTAAAAATATGACATTAACACATCACTCTCAGTACAAGACAGCTTAAATTTGCAAAATTTATGTAATGTTCTAGAAAACCTAAAGAGCATGATCAGTAGTGCAGNCTGCTGGGAATATATCCAAAGGAATGGAAATCATCAAGTCGAAGGTACACTTGTTTCCTAAAAGAAATTTTTAATCAGAACAAAGAACACAACCCTACACACAGACTCTGTTGCATCAAATAATATGACAGTATTGAGACCACACAGATCAGTCATATCAATGAATGCAAGTAAGCTTAATTTGACAATTAAAGAAAATAATTTTCAAACTGGCTGAAGAGCAAAGCCCAACTCTACATCATACAATAGGCACATGTAAGATAATGTGACTCGAAAAGCCTTAAGATAAATGAAAACAAAAAGAGATATAAGGTTAATGGAAATTACGAGGGCAGAGTTGTAATTCTGGCATCAGACAAAGAATTCAAGACAAAAGCATTAAATGAGACAAAGGACACTTTATAACATTAAAAGCCAAATTTTATTTATATTTATACATATATATAATTGTACACGGTGAATACGTTCATAAAGCAAAAACTACAGGAGAAGCAAAAGAAATAGACAAAAGTAAAGTAAAAATATGACATTAACACATTGCTCTCAGTACAAGACAGTTTAAATTTGCAAAATTTATGTAATGTTCTAGAAAACCTAAAGAGCATGATCAGTAGTGCAGATCTTAATAATACATATCTAATAATTCACCCTAATCCTAGACAATATGTTTTAAACACAGATGGTACATTCACAATAATTAATCATATATTATTTCACAAAGATAATGTTGGTAAATTTCATGAAGTAGAAATATTGCAAAAATACTCTCTGATCACAATGCAGTAAAACTAGAAATTTAAAACGACACCAAAAACTGAAATAGCCTTGAAAGGAAGAATCTTTAAGTAAATGATTTTTGAGTGAATGGGGAAATGCAAACAGAAATTACAGAATTTCTACAAAAATAATGCTATTAAAATACTATATATCAGAACCAGAGGGATATGTTTAAGAACAATAATTAAAATAAAACTTATAGCTTTGAAACATATCAATAAAATTTTTAAAACTAAAAAGAAATTAAACCTCCAACTCAAAAAGTTAGAAAAGGACAACAAAGAAAACTAAAAGAAAGCACAAGGAAAGAAATAATTAGGTTAAAATCTGAAGTTAATAAACAATTAAGAACTAAAATACTGGCTCTTTAAAATAAATCAACAAAATAGACAAACTGCTAGCTAATTTACTAAGAAAAAAGAGGAAAAAATCCGAAGATACAAAATGAGAAATGGCAAGGGATAAATATTTATTACAGAGAAAATGTTTTGAATCATGAGATCAATTTGCATACTTGGATGTAAAAATATTAGAAAGCTAGATGAAATGGTTAATTTTCTGTGAATATTTAATTTACCAAATTCACTCTAGTATAAATAGATCAAATGATCAATTTCCAAGTAAGAAATGGCAAGAGCTATGAAGGAGCTATCCAACAAAAAGCACATGTTCGAGTGGTTTCACAAGGGGAAAGCAACTAAAGTTTTAGAGGTCACCAAATAGTCCTAATGCTACTTAAATTGTTCCAGAGAATAGAAAATAAAAGAGAACTTCCAGATCCCTTTTATGAAACAATTGTTAATATTTATACCTAACCTGATTTTTAAAATAGCATCAAAAAAGAGAAAATTGCAGACTAATATAACTTGGACTATTGATGTAAAAATCCTAAATAATTTTTTTCTATCTCTTAACTGCATACTTTATGTTTATATTGCTTATTTATTTATTTATTTATTTATTTATTTGTTTATTTATTTATTTATTTTTGGCTGCTGGCCAGTACTTGGTTCATTTGGTGTTGTCAGGGCTGTGCTCTAACTAAGTGAGCTGGTTGGCCAACCCATGAAATATTTTTAAGTAAATTCCAACAGTACATCAAGAAAGCAATACACCATGGACAAGCAGAGTTTCCACCAGTAATGCAAGGACTATGCATTACTAAGGACTATGCACTGAAATAGTTTACTGGATTAATAGGATTAAAAAAAAAACTTATTGTTATCTTCAATAATGTTGAAAAAGCATTCAGTGAAGTCAAACACCCATTCCTAATAGAAATACTTGTGATTATAAGAATGAATATGTACTTCCTTATCACAATAAAATACATACACAAACCTCAATTCTAAAGCCAGCCTCTTCTTTGATGGAGAAACATTAGAGATGTTTGACAAGGATTAAGAACAAGGCAAGGATAAACACTATCCCTATCACATTTAACAGTATATTGCATAAAGAACCACAAAAAATGATTATATTATAATATAATGTTGAGTATACTAATTATCCTTATTTGAGCATCACATATTACACATAGGTAATGATATTCAACTCTATACTCTACAGAAGTGTACAATGAACTGTTACAATAAAAAAAAGTTAAGATAAAAATATATATACATTGGAGATATTAGTCTATACAGCTAGAGAAGAGAAAACAGTTAAAGGCATATGAATTGGAAAAGAAATAAAACCATCTGTATTTGCAGATAAAATTACACTCTATCTAAAAAACCCTAGAGAATATAATAATGTGATAAACTAATTCAACAAATTTTTTAAAATTAGCAAGCTAGGCTATAAAGTTAACATGCAAAAATCTATAGTCTTCACATACACAAATAACAAACAAATAGAATATATAGAATTGAAAAGAAAATCCCATTTATAATAGCAAAGAAAAGATAAAATTCTTAAAAGTAAACTTAATAAGAAATGTGTGAAACCTATATGAAGAAAATTATTTTAAAAAGACACTCTGGAAGAGAAAAAGGTAGGTTTGAACAAATGAACACACATCCTTTGTTTTGGAATAGGACATCTGTTATAGACTGAAGGTTTTTGTCCCCTCAGAATTTATATGTCAAGGCCCTAATCATCAATGTGATGGTATTTGGAGGAGGGGCCATTGGGAGGGGACTAGGTTTACACACATCCTTTGTTTTGGAATAGGACATCTGTTATAGACTGAAGGTTTTTGTCCCCTCAGAATTTATATGTCGAGGCCCTAATCATCAATGTGATGGTATTTGGAGGAGGGGCCATTGGGAGGGGACTAGGTTTAGACTAGACTATGAGCCCATGTGATCAGATTAGAGTCCTTACAAAAAAGAGGAAAAAGCATGAGATCTTCCTCTCTGCGTGTACCAAGGAAAGGCCATATCAGAACATAACCAGGAGGAGTGCCATCACCAGGAACTTGACCATGGTGGCACCTTGACCTTGGACTTCCAGCCTCCGGAACTATGAGGAATGAATGTTTGTTGATTAAGCCCCCCAGGCTGAGGTAAGTTGTTATAGCAGCCGGAACTAAGACAACATCTCTCAATTAAACAATCCTGGCTGATGGTAGATGGAGCAGAAATAACTCCTTCCCCCAGTGCCCTACACGAATCTCAGATTTGTGCTCAGATCTTGATTTCTAAACACCATTTCCCCAAAGAAACCATAGCTCCTTGGAGAAATGGCTGATTCCTGGGTTGGGGCAAGACAAGTCCAGGTGAGCCAAAAATGTATTGTTGTGCGGGAAAGTAAGGGGGTATTAAAAAAAAAAAGAAAGAAAGAAAGAAAGGAGGGGGGTATGTCACAGGATACAGGAGTCACCTTGAAGGAGCTCTGACTGGCCAAATTTGGAAAATTTGATTATTGAAATAAATAAGGACAGAAATAGATTACAACCTGTTAAATAAAATAGAAACCATTCATTCATACTTTAAATAAACAAGAAAGCAAATAAACACATAAATTAATAAAAGGGAAAACATCCTTGTAATAAAATAGTGACCTATAAAAAACATAGAAAAAAAACAATGAATTTAGAAAACCACCATTTTTCAACCACTGTAGTAAGAATTGATCCAGGCACAAATCATCAGTAGATGCTAAATTTGGGGAGCAGGAGCGTTTGATGGGAAAAGGACACATCTCAAGTATCTCTCCACAATCCCTAATTAACTACAAAAAGAAAAATAGCATCAATACAGTGGAGAAACTGGACAATACCTTAATCAAATGATCAAAATTAACATAATCTGTAAAAAACAGACAGACAGAATGTGACTTCATAATACCCTGAAAATAACCTATCATTCATCTGATAGTTCTTCCAAAAATACAACACCTGACCCTAATTATGAGGAAACATTAAAGAAATCAAATTCAGGGACTTTTGTTATTAAATAAATAGCTCATATTTTTTTCAAAAATGCCAGTGGTATAAAAGACAATAAAGGCTTGAGAAACTCCCAGATTTACAAAGTCTAAGAAGCGTGACTGCTAAAAAGAATGCATGATCCTAAACCAGACACAAGAGAAAACCAAAATTGCTGTATTAAAAACTACCACATTATTGAGAAAACTGACCAAACTGGAATATGAACTGTAGATTAAAGTCATCAATGTTAAATTTCCTGAATTTCATGATGGCAAAGGCTACTTCTGATGCACAGAATATAAGACAGAGTCCCTGCTCTCAAAGATGTCACATCCTAACTGCAAAAAGGAAGCCAGCTCGAGAAACAATCGAAAAGTCATACAAAAAAAAAATGGTGGCCAATTGTCAGAATAGAAAGTGATTATTATGAGGCAGTGATTTGGGAGTCTTCACAGAAGAGATGAAACCTGAATGTGACCTTCTAGGAAAGCAGCTTGAGGTAAGCAGCGAAGGAGGAAGAAGCATCTCTTTGCAGAGGTGGCATCCATGCGAGCACCGGCAAGGAGTGGTAATAAACACGCTTGCAGGGCGAAGTGTGCAGAAGACTAGGGTCGGAAGTCAGACAGGAGGACGATGTAGGTGGGCAGTACCACAAACTTCAAATAAAACTTCAGTACACATCAGTTTGGTTAGAAGAAATCAGATTGTGCCAGCATATGGGTTTTTCATTTATTTTTATTATTTTTAACTTGAAACCTTTTAAATACTTTGCCCAAATCTTTTTCTCCTGAGAGTAAGTCCTTTGCTATACAGCAGACGTCTCTCCACTGCTGTCCAAAAGAAGCTTCTGTGACGACAGAAACATTCTATATCTGTGATGTCTGATGCAGTGGTTACATGTGGCTAGTGAAATGTGGCTGGTGCTACTGAGGAATTGAACGTTTAATTATATTTAATTTTAATTAATTTATCTTTGAACAGCCACATGTGGC
>NW_007737734.1:5714-9333 GCF_000696425.1 Galeopterus variegatus | reverse complement strand
GAATTGAACGTTTAATTATATTTAATTTTAATTAATTTATCTTTGAACAGCCACATGTGGCCATTGGCTACCACACTGGACATCACACATGTGTACTCCTCTCACAGCAGGTGTGAAGGATACAGACGCGTGCCTTCATTTCCCTTTCAACCTCTCTTATGTAGGTACACCCTCAGCACTCTCCGCTAACCCTTATTTTTGTAAAGGCAGCAGAGTATGACAGAAGATATAACAGTACCAGAGAACTTAGAAAATAATTAGGTCAGTGTTTCTCATTTCTAAAACCTAAACGTCACCCGGAAGGATCATGAGGTTGAAGCTCCCTTGAAAACTAAGCAAATATTTGGAATTCCAGTTTCTTTCTTTCTTTCCTCAAGCTCACCCTTTCTGCCTGCTATAATGAAGTCTGCAGCTCAAGTGATCAAAAGCTTGAAGCGTCTTCACAATGGCTTCCCACTGTGGCTTCTACTGGAAGGACATGGAGGGGTCATGAGGCTGTGAGCTTTTTCACTGTGATCTTAGCTCCTTGAACCCCATGGGAGAGAAGAAAATTAAGCTGCCCTTCTAAAAATTCAGCTCCCCAAATTTTGGCACATCTAGGCTTTTCCTTGGGTATAAAAATTCTTCAGGCCCTTATGCTCAAGAATGTATATTTTCTCTCCTAAAAATAAGTGAGCAGCAGGTGTCATACCAAACAAGTCTTAAATGATTTAAGCTGCAGTTGGGAAGGCTCCATAATGTAACTCATTTCAGTTACTGCTCATTTGGAGCTGGGGAAGGCTTTTAATCTAGCTGCATGAATTGCAGATCATTTCTATTGGGCAGTTATAATTTTGTTATCAGTCTTTGCAAGTTGAACTTACAGTCCATTTGGAGTAATGGGCATGCACAAGCACACACGCATCCCTATCAAAGGTCAACATCAGTCAATGCTGCTAAGAATAGGTAATATGCAATATTTAAGGGTTACTTCTAATTTCTTTCCAGCATTTCTTATGACATTTTATGCCCTGGCTCTTTTTTATCACTGCTAGGAAAATGCCATAAATAATTGGCTTGGGATGGGCAAGGAAATTTTCACAGCCTCTCTTCTGATTATAAAATAACATTGAGTATAGCATCGCTAACTTCTTTTTGTATTTTTAAAGTCAATTCCAAATATTTTATTTGCTTCAAAATATGCCAAAATTCCCATGTTATCTTGCAAATCAGCTTTACTAAGTATAGCATCGCTAACTTCTTTTTGTATTTTTAAAGTCAATTCCAAATATTTTATTTGCTTTAAAATATGCCAAAATTCCCATGTTATCTTGCAAATCAGCTTTACTGCACCTAAAATATATTTAAAATCTCCAAAAAAGGGAGGCCAAAAGGATAGACAAGCACAGGTTGTTATTCTTGAAAACGTGCCCATGTTAGTCCTGATCATGTATGTATAGAGCTATGTATATAACAATATGCAAGTGACAATGTAAAAGAGCATGGCAACGGAGGCTTCTAGCAAGAAGAAAAGAAAGGTCAGTGCTTCAACCTAGAGAAGGCTGAAGATCTAGCCTCACAGTCTTTGGTGACACCTGCAGTTCTCATGGACAAGGAGCAAGTTACATTGAAAGAAGAGACCCAGTGGGAACACTTTGTTCGTGAGCACCTTCTCCCAAGTGATCTTGCAAGGAGTAAGACAAGCCTCGTAGCGGTAAGGCAACATGGAAGGCTTCTGGTTCTTTGTACCACAAATCCTAGACAGGTGATATAAAACCAGTTTATTTCCAGTTTCAAGTTTATTCTTATACAGTTTCCTCTCAAAATGCCTTTCTCTGTGCCCCACATCTGAAGTGACTAGCTCTCTGAAGAGTTAGTGTGAATATTTCAATTTCAAAAATGACTCAAAATAATTCCATGATTTGGTATAAAATAAAAATTTTAAATCTCACTAGTGTTATGATATGCAAACAAAAGAGCATGAAGTTTCATCATTCTCCTCTGCCAAATTGGTAATGAGATAGGAGGTGCTCAGTTCCCCTCGGATCAGGTTTCAGGCCACTCCCCTGAGTCTAAAACCACTCCCCTAGCACTCAAGCTCCACCCCTCAGTCCTGAGCCAAGGTGGCCTGCAACACCCATTTTCGGCACCAGCACATGGAGATTGAGACCTCAGGGGGTAAATTTATGTAACCATACTTGTCAAGCATGCTCGAGAAAAAGGAATTTATACCTTGAACGACCTTCCACTGTAGATGCTGGAGAGCACCAAATATTCTTGAATATATTCAGTGCATGTGATAGAACTTGACCCATGAACATGCTCTAAAGGAGACCAATTGAGCATGTGCAAGACTAGGTTATATAACTGGGAACCACCCCCCTTAGTTGAATATTCATTAGCTATCATAAATATGCATTAGATAGCAAAACTATAAAAGTTGAATCCTGGAAGAAGGTGGTGGGGTTGTTGCTCACTTTTCCTGAGGCTAATCTGCAGTCCTCTGGTGAGGTGTGCATGCTTTACTTTTGTGTTAAGCTTGCTTCTAATGGGCAGCTGCTTCCTGTCTTGAGCCAAGCTACACGTTGTACTAAACTCTAAGTGTGCGTTTCTCACTTCTGTATTAAACTTAGTGCTGGCCCTCTTCAGTCTCTGGAGCTGGCCTGCACTTTTCTCTGTGAAGTTGGTGCTCCTTACTTTGCTATGTTAAACATGCTTTCACTTTTTACTGTGACTCCGCTCTTGAATTCTTTCTTGTGGTGGAGTTGAGAACCTGCTAGATAATGGGGTAGGTTGAGGCTGGTTTTTGAGCCTCCCCAGACCCTCTCCTCTGGTGTCAGTAACAATGTTCAATGCTGAAAAACACAAGGTGCTTTTTCTTCTAATTTGCGCAATGGTGCTGTGTAGGCTAGCAATGGCCTTGCTGGGTTGGCTCAGAGACGCCTCTTTGGCATGTCACTTCCAGATTGCAGTTGGCCACATGGCCTCTATTTCTCTCAAGGCCATGGCAAATAGATGCCTTAGAAAATTGAATAAAGAATATATGAACACACCAAAATATGGTCAACATCATGAAGTCAGGGAGATGAAATTAATGTGTAGTTTTGGTGGATTGCATATTTCCCTCCAGTTCTTCCCTCTTCCCAGGATCCACATCCTTTGCCCCTTGACTTTCCAGTTGCTATCACTAAAGGGACAGATTATGTCTTCCCTACTCCTGACTTTGGGTTGAAACATGTGAATTGCTTTGGCCAACAGAGCGAGGCACAAATGGCAGTGTGCCAGTTCCTAGCCTATTCCTCAAGAAGCCTTGTATGCTTCCACTGGTCCTCTTATGCCTGTGGCACTGGCATGAGAAGAACATCCTCCAGCTTGCTCACAGGTACTAAGAGTATGATGACCCTTGTGGAGCACAGCTGTGCCAGTCTCCACAGATTGAAGCAGAGCTTCCCCAGCCCATCCGGAGACCTGCAGTCAGTTTAGCCACCCAGCTGAGCCCAGACCTGATATGTGAATATTTCTAAATAATTGCTGTTGTAAGCCACCGGGTTTTGCAGTGGGCTGATATACACATTATTGTTGTAATAGCAAACTAGTGTCAGCCTCCACAGGATTCTCACAGCTATTACTGCTGCAGGCA
>NW_007737734.1:2886-5228 GCF_000696425.1 Galeopterus variegatus | reverse complement strand
GCTCACAGGTACTAAGAGTATGATGACCCTTGTGGAGCACAGCTGTGCCAGTCTCCACAGACTGAAGCAGAGCTTCCCCAGCCCATCCGGAGACCTGCAGTCAGTTTAGCCACCCAGCTGAGCCCAGACCTGATATGTGAATATTTCTAGATAATTGCTGTTGTAAGCCACCAGGTTTTGCAGTGGGCTGATATACACATTATTGTTGTAATAGCAAACTAGTGTCAGCCTCCACAGGATTCTCACAGCTATTACTGCTGCAGGCACTGAATGCAGTTAAGCAAGTCTCCACCATTCCCAGAAATCCCTCCTCTTCTCTTCTTCTTTCCACCATCTCCTAGATAAGGCCATCCCCTTCCTTCTGAGCAAGCATGAGGACCTTCTCTTCCCCCAGCCCATATTGCAACTCACACTTAATTCCTCAATGAATCAGATTTTTCTCTACATTATTTGACACATTACCTATTTTCTCTAAGCCTTCGTTTCCTATTTGGTAAGTGAGCTGATTATAAAAGCTATCACTGTTGTTAAATCAAGTGATATAACACATGTAAAGCGCCTAGTAGTACAAGGGAACACAACAAGAACTCAAAAACCAGTAACCACCATCATCCTGACACTTGAACATCCCTCTCCTTGAAATGTTCAGTCCTGAAACCCAGAGATAAGAAAATATTTTCCTCTTGATAAGATCATGTAAAAATTGCTAACTCATCCCAACTTTTTAATAAACTGTACCTAAATATAACTTGAAAAAGTTACTTTCAATGTATGTTTTCTTGCTCACTCTTCTAAGTAATTCTGAAGTTTGAAGAATTTTTAAATTATCTGAAAATGTTCTAATCTCTTTGTAAGTGTCCCAGTCTTGGTTAGCCTGGAAATTTAAGAACTGAAATAGTCAATTAACATTTATTCGTTCATTGAACCAGTATTTAGTGAGCACTTACAATACACCAAGCCCCATGCTAGCTGCTACATGAGATTAAAGAGGTATAAGATGATTTGTGTTTTTGGACTTTTTAAATGTTTAAAGTAGAATTTATTTGATGTTTTCTAGAGGAAACAGAGGTGAAGGTTTGTACTTCCCAGCATTTGGTATTCAACTTAATTCCCCTCTAGTCATTGCTTTTCAGTCTCCCCTTCTTTTTGATTTGTTGGGTTTTTCTTTCCTTTCATCTTTAAAAATTAAGGTAAAATTGGGCCCGCCCCGTGGCTCACTCAAGAGAGTGTGGTGATGGTAGCGCTGAGGCCATGGGTTCGGACCCTATATAGGGGTGGCCGGTGCGCTCACTGGCTGAGTGTGGTGCAGACCATACCATGCCGAGGGTTGCGATCCCCTTACCAGTCAAAAAAAAAAAAAATTAAGGTAAAATTACATGCAGTAAAATTCACCCTTTTTAGTATACGATTTTGTGAGTATTGACAAACACATACAGTGTGTACCACCACCACCATCAAGATACAGAACAGTTCCAATAGCCGAAAAAATTCCCCCCACCCCTCTGAGGTCAACCCCTCTTCTCACCCTACTCCCTGGCAACCACTGCTCTGTTTTCTGTCCCTGTTGTTTTGCCTTTTTAAAGATGTCAGATAAATGGAATCATACAGTAGTAGCCTTTTGAGTCTAGCTTCTGTCACTTGGCGTAATGCTTTTGAAATTCATCCACATTGTTGCATTTATCAGTAATTTGTTCCTTTTTGTTGCTGAATTTATATTCAATTATCTGTGCATTGGTTTATCCATTCCCCAATTAAGGGACATTTGGGTTGTTTCCAGGTGTTGACAATTACAAATAAACATCTGTGAACAGATTTTTGTGTGAACATATAAGTTTTCATTTCACCTGAATAAAGAGTCGAATTGCTGGGTTATATGGTAAGTATGTTTTCAACTTTAAAAAAACCTCTAGACTGTTTCCCAAAATGGTTGCACCATTTTGCATTCCCACCAACAATGAGAGTTCCAGTTGCTCTATATCTTCACCAGCATGTGGTATTGTCAGGGGTTTTGTTTGTTTGTTTTTTAATTTTAACCATTGTAATAGATACGTTGTGAAAACTCATAGTGGTTTAAAATTGCATTTCCCTAATGACTACTGATTTGAGCATTTTTTCGTGTGCTTATTTGCCTTCCATATATCGTTTTTGGTGAAATGCCTGTTCAAATCTTTTGCCTATGGAAAAAAAATGGGTTGTTTTATTGTTCTACAATTTGGAGGGTTCTTTATATATTCTGGATACAAATCCTTTGTTATATTTGTGATATGCAAATATTTTCTCTCACTCCATGGCTTGTGTTTTCACTCTCTTAACAGTGTCTTTGGAAGACCAGATGCTCTTAA
>NW_007737734.1:0-1202 GCF_000696425.1 Galeopterus variegatus | reverse complement strand
GACGGGAGCACCGCCACGCTTCCCAAGCGGCGCACTATCCAGTGCGCCACCGGGCCAGCCCACTCTCCTGACTTTAGAGTGATCACTTCCTTGCTTTCCTTTATAGTTTATCACCCAACTCTGCATCACCAGGCCCTGTATTTTATTTTATTTTTATTTTTCATTTATTCATTTTTTCATTCATTTATTTTCATATTATTTATTTATAAAATAATTTCTTCTCCCTGGGAAATTAGACAATGTTGGGAAGTTGATGCATTGACATAGTAAGAACTACCCAAGCTGACATGTGCTTAGTCTATTTGATTGAGGCTGACATTAACTGGAGCAGAAACTAAGGTAGAAAATAGATGGAATACTCAAATTGGCATAATGTAGGGACAGAATAACCAAAGAACTATGTGCTTAGATGAGGGCAGAGTATATGGAAACCAGAAGGACAGTGCAATACTGCAAAGGTGGTAAAACAGTGGGACACTATCACATCATGCTTGAAGGGGTGAAAAAANCTCAGCCAGTGAGCGGCCAGTCTGTATGTGGGATCCAAACCCTTGGCGGGAGCGCCACCGCACTCCCAAGCAGTGCACTGTAGCAGTGTGCCACCGGGCTGGCCCCAGATGCTCTTAATTTTATTGAAGTCCACTTTATTAATTTTTCTTTTACAGATTGTACTGTTGTTTTTATGTCTAGGAAATCTTTGCCTAATCTAAGGTTACAGGATTTCCCCTTCTGTTCTCATCTAAAAGTTTTATAGTTTTAAGTTTTACATTTGGGACTATGCTCCACTTTGAGTAAATTTTTATATATAATGGATTGAGGTTCTTTTCTTTTTTTTGCAATTGTTCTAGCACCATTTGCTGAAAAGAGTATCTTTTCTCCATTGAATTGCCTTTGTACCTTTGTGAAAAATCGGTTGACTATATATGTAATCATGAAATCATTACTATGGCTTTTCTTTGAACCTTTTTGTTGTTAACTCATAAACAAATATAGAAAACTACAAATGAATATTGAGTTTAATGAGTTCTTGTAAGGGTTATATATAATAAGTTCTTGAAACCCAGCTCAGGAGACAGAACTCTACAAGCCAACCCAGGAGCCCCTACAGGTAACTTGTTGTAATCTCAACTCCATTCCTTAAAAGTAATCACTCTCCTGACTTTTTTTTTTTTTTTTTTTTTTTTTTTTTTTTTTTTTTTTTT
>NW_007737733.1:0-50341 GCF_000696425.1 Galeopterus variegatus | reverse complement strand
TTTTTTAAGAATAGAAAATATTTTCATATTTCAAAATTTACAAATTCTTCTTTCTACTCTTATCCCGAGCCATTCAGAGATACCTCCCCAGAGACAACCAAAACTAAGTTTCTTGTGTATCATTCTAGAGATATAATAAATACATGCAAATAAATATGTGAATATAATATTTTAAATGCCTTTAAAAAATTCATGTGGTGGTTTCCTGTATATACCACTATTATGTACCTTGTTTGTTTGTTTTTTAAACCATATATCTTAGCAATATATCTTTGTGGGATTCCATATTTTTCCTAACTATTTATCCACTGATAGATACCTAGATAATACTCAATCATTTTGCTCTTATAAAAAAATTCTGCAATTAGAATTATTGCATATAATCATTTTGCACAGGTGTGAGTATATTTGTGAAATAAATTGCTGGAGACAATATGCTAGACCAAAGGGTATATATGCATGTATTCTTTTGACAGATTCTGCTAAATTACACTCTGTAGAGATTGTACCAATTTATACTCCAACCAACAATGTATGGGAATTCCTACATTTTACACTCTCACCAATATGGTATTAAGCTATTTGATCTTTATCTGACTGATAAATGAGAAATGATCTCAGTGTAGTTTTAATTTGTATTTCTTCTATTATAAGGTTGTTTTCATGTGTTTAAAAGCCATATGTGTGTTTTTTTTCTTCTGTGACTAGATTATTCATATCTTTTGCCTTTTGATCTATTCAGTTGTCAACTTTTATCTATTGATTTGTAGAAATTCTTTACATATTAGGAAAATTACTTGTAGCCTACAAATAGTTTTTCTAGTTTGTTGCTTGTCCTTTAGTTTTGCTTGTTGTATTTTATGTCATGCAAAAAATTTAATTATTATAGTTGAATCAAGCAATCTTTTCTTCTAGGCATCTGGATTTTGTCATGCTTCCAAGAGTCTGCCCCATTTTTAAGAGATAAAAAAATTCTCCCATATTTTCTTCTAGTACTTTTACAGTTTTTTAAAAACACTTAAATATTTGATCCATGTGGAATTTATCCTTAATTTTGAGATGTAGGTCTAATATATTTTTTTTATTTTTCCAGATGTCTACTCATTTGCCCTAGCATCATTTATTGAATGACTCATTTCTTCCCCACAGAGTTGAAATGCCATCCTTATCCACTCCTAAATTTTTATTTAGGTATATTTCTGGACATTCTGTTTTGTTCTATTGATTTTTCTGTCTATTCACTCCTTTAATTTATGTTTAATGGGACTAACAATTTTTTAAAATTTCCCTATTTCTGTTTACTTTTCCATTTGAACTTTAACACTACCTTTTGTAGCATGCAAAAACCACCCCAGTAGTAATTTTACAGAGATTTGTATTATATTTATAGGACACCTCAGGAAGAATTGACATCACTGTGATGTGGAATCTTCCTTCCCAAGAACATGGTCTGTGTTTTTATTTTTCAAGTTTTCTTTTGTACTCCTCAGAAGCACATGAAGTATTTTTATACACGTCTTGTTTGTTGCTATTCTAATGAGGTCTTTTTTTCTTTCATTTCTCCTAATTTATATAGTTTATAAAGGCTATTTATTTTTCTACATTAGTTTCATACCTCTTGACAGCTCTCCTTTTTTCAAATGATTTTTTAGTTGTTTCTAACGGATTTTCCAAGTAGAGAATTATATATAGTAGTCCCTTGGTATCTACGGGGAATTGGTTCCAAGACCTCCGGTGGATACCAAAATATGTGAATGCTCAAGTTCCTGATATAAAATAGTGTAGTAATACCTAATACAATATAAATGCTACATAAATAGTTGTTATACTGTATTGTTTACAAAATAATAACAAGGGAAAAAAGTCTGTACATGTTCAGTACATATGCATCTAAAAAATGTTTTCAACCTACGTTTGGTTGAATCCACAGATGTAGGACCCATGGATATGGAGGGCTAACTGTAATTGTAATAATACTTTTTCCTCTTTTTATTTTTCCCAATTTTTAGATATTTAAGCCTTTTCTTTTGTCTAGCTATGTTCATTAATTTCCCCAATCAATATTAATTAATAGTTTTGATGGTGGAAAAACACTGTATTCCTGACAATTGGTAATGGAAATATCCTTGGGTTTCCAATTAAAGATGATGCTGGCTTTTGGATTAATAGTGCTAAAACATGATCATATGTATGATGAATGTTGAAATTTGTTCCATGCTTTGTTTGAGCATCTGTGCAGATAAGCACTTGTTTTATTCTTAGATTTATTAAAATGACACATTATATTAATAGTATTAATATTTGTGGTAAACTGAATCATGTCGTTCAGAGATATCCTCATCCTAATCCCTGGAACCTGTGAATGTTACCTTATATGCGGCTTTGCAGATGTGATTAAATTAAGGATCTATAGAGACAGGTAGGTTATCCTGGATAATCTGGGTGTGCCCTGGTATAATTATAAGAGTCCTTATAAAAAGCAGGCAGAGGAAGGTTCAGAAGAAGATGAAGGCAATGTGACCACTTAAGCGAGATGCTATGCTGCTGGCTTTGAAAATGGAGAAAGGGACCTTGAGCCAAGGAATGCAAGGTATGCAGTTCCAGAAGCTGGAAAAAGTAAGAGCTTCTAGGGGTAATGCAGTTTTCTACATTGATTTCAGCCCAGTGAAACCGATTTCAGACTTCTGGCTTCCCAAACTGTAAGAGAAAATATGTGTGTTGTTTTAAGCTGCCATGTTGTGGCAGTTTGTGACAGCAGCACAGGAAACTAATACAATATAAATAATTCAATTACTGATCCTACCTTACATTCTTAGAATAAACCCTATTTGTGTATGATGTTTTATTCTTTTTATGTGCAGCTGGATTTTGTGTTGAAAATTGACAATGTTATCCTATGCTGTTTAAGCAAATTAGCCATGCCTATTAAACACTTATGTCCTTATGAGAGTTGGTATTATTTTGTGGTTGTGAGGATAGTTTTTGGAACCAGAAAGTCTATTTTACCACATACCAGCTGTGAGTTTTAGTCTCTAAAGATTAAAAGTCTTTAAATTTCTGTGCCTCAGTTTCCTAATCTGTAAGATGAAATAATAATAAAACCTTCCTTATAGAGTTGCTGTCAAGATTAAGTGAGAAAATACATGTAAAGAATTCAGAACAGTGCCTGGTATATAATAAACGCTACGTGAATGTTTGCTATCATTACTATTATGCTGCTATTTTAACATAATGCTCAGGTATCACTACAGTTCTGGTGGCAGAACATATACCTCTTAGGAAACTGGCATTCTCATGAATATCAGCCACACAGCATATTTGACAGGGTCCTCCATTTTCACAGAAGGAGAGATCTGGCTTGGGTCTTTTCTCTCCTCCTGCCTGCTGGTCCCCTTCATAGTGATTTTTTCACTTATCTATTGCTATGAAACAAAGCACCCAAAAGTTGATGGTGCAAAACAACAACGATTTATCATTTTTCATACTTCTGTGGGTTGACTGGGCTCAAGTCGGTGGTTTTCTGCTGGTAAAGGCTGAGGTCACTCATGCAGCTGCATTTTGCTAGGAGATCAGCTGAGGCTGAATGCCCAAGGTGGCCTCTTGTTCTCCAGGTCCTCTCTGCATGCGGCCCCCTCACCCTTCAACAGTGCAGCCTGAGCTTTTGTGGCTTCTAAGACAGCAAAGCAGGAGCTATCAGGCTTCTTAATGATTCAATGTGGGTCTGAAATGGTGTCATTTCTAACACATTGTGTTGGTCAGATCAAGCTGTAAGTCTAGCTCAGATTCAAGGGAAGAAGAGATAGGTTCTGCCTCTTGACAGGAGGTGCTTACAGAGATAGGAGGAATTATCCATGGCCATATCGGAGACTATATACCACAGTGGCTCATCCCATAGCGTCTTGCTTACAGGATCCTTTTGAGGGATACCAACTGACTTAGTCTATTCCTACTGGTATAAAAACATACTTTAGACTGTAATTTATAAACAACAGAAATTTATTTATTACAGTTCTGGAGGCTGGGAGTCCAAGATCAAGGCACCAGCAGATTTGGCATCTGGTGAGGGCGCATTCCTATAGATGGCACCTTCTATGTGCTCTCACGTGGCAGAAGACCAAAAGGGACAAACAGGCTACCTAAGCCATTTTATAAGGGCACTAATCCTATTATTTAGGAGGTGACCTAATCACCTCCTAAAGGCCCCACCTCTTAATACTGTTGCATTGGGTTAAGTTTCAACATATGAATTTTGGGGGGACACACACACTGAAACCATAGCACCAATAAAATGGCCCAAGCCCAGCCATCTTCCACAGTATCCCCACCACCCAGGGCAAACTCATGTTTCCTTGCTGTGCTGAGCCATGGGAATGCTGTCATTTATTTTTTGGCCTTAAAAAAAAAAAAAATTCTGGCAGCTTCAGGTGTTCTGCAGCACAGCATTTCAGATGATGATTAACAGTCTCTGATGTAGAGGAGGGGGTTACTGTTTGGTCAAGCTCAGATTTTCAAATAGTTGGAGTCATTTTCTTTGGATTTCTGTTTTTTCCTTGGCTTTGAAGAGGGGACTCACCCACTCCTCCCCCCTCCCCCACAGGTGTGGGATCAATCCAGGCACTCTCCATCTGGAGACAGACTAACTAAAGGTTGGGGGAAATGAGTCACTATGTGATTCTCCATTTATTTCCCATCCCCTCTCCTATCTACCCTGAGTCCCTTAACATATTCAAGCTGAATCCTAAGACGTGAAAGCTGGAATTCACCTTAGAGATAGTGTAGTTCAGTGGTTTCCAAATTTTCTTCATAGACCTTGAGAGATTGTGTTGCCCTCTTCCCCCAACACGAGAGCAGGCAGAGCTAGCCTGGGCAACAGAGCACCTGGGCCTCTCCTGGGGGGCAGTCTGCAAAGAGTACTGGATACACGCCTGCAGAGTAAGGAGGTGCAGGGAGTTACATTGACCAGACCTCCGCATGATTTGTGGAGTTTGAAGGAATCTGAAGACGAGTCACATGGGGAGTGACAACCTCAAAAGGCACACATGAGGTCAAGTGGAGGGTAAGGAAACTGCCTTCTAGCAGGATGCAATCAGGGAGCTGCATATTCTTGTTATCAAACTAGGGTATATGCATTTTTCTTCTCCCTCTTCGCACACCAAGTGCTCAGCCTTTCCACTAAATTTTGGACAAGTATTTAAAGGATCTAGATTAGAGGGGGCATCTCATTTTTTGCCATGAATTTGTCTGGCTTGGTGCCAGCTGGTGGCTGTACCAGAGTGAGGGCCACATGTCCAGACTCCTATTCCAGCTTTTCTCACTATGAAATACCTTCTTCTTTGTAAAGAAAACAGCAAGACGGTGCTTATCAATATACAAAGGACATGCAGTAGAAACATGTCTTCACACTGCCTCATTCTCTTTATTCAAATAAATCAAGAATATAGTTTCTCTTTCTTCCAGTTGTTATGAGACTTGCTGATATAGTGCATGTGGCCCTTTGGATAAAAGCATAATGTAAAACAAAATTGTATTAATAAGATATTGCTGATATTAATCAATATGAAATGCAATAGTGTGCTGGGGTGAGGAAGTCAGGAAAGAACATTGTAAACTCCTCTGGGATCTGCAGGACCAGACACTTCCCAATGCTTCTTGCTAAATACTCAGCCTAGAAATAGTCCCCATAAGTGCAGTAAAACATGCAACTCTAATGTTTGTGTTAGGTTGAAATTATGGCTTGGAAAATTTTAGTACTCTCTTCAATCATGAAAACAGTGAGAGATGTTAAGTTTCATGTAATTATCCAGTCACAACATAAGCTCCACCACATTCTGTGTTCTATGTGATAACTGCTTTAAAGGTCAGGGTTCTTTCATTCTCAGTGTATAGACTATGTTCTAATTGAACTTCCTAATGTGTCTGACAGATGGGAAATAGCTCATTTTGACCCTAAATGTCCAGTCTTTTGTTCACATATCCTAATAACATGGGATTATTACTTTTGTATTTTATACAGATCTGCAGTAAAGACCCCAGTTCCAAGGAGAGTAATCATAATACTTTGTAGTTATATTTTCCTATTTGGCTATAAGGTGCTCATAGTTGTGAACATTCACTCATTAAACCAAGAGACCATAGATATATTATTTCATTTTGCAAAGTGAGGTGCTGAGTTACATGAGAGTTGAGCGACTTCCTTGAGTTCACATAAGCTGTGGGTGAAACTGGAAATCAAGCCAGTCCTCCTGATGTGCTGGGCTTTCCAATCTTTCAAAAAGTGTACAACCCTTTCAAAGTTTAATTCTGACCCTACAGAGCCCACAACCACACACCTTCTCCATGTGTCATTTTTCTTGTCTATTAATTGGTATTCCCCAGAAACAGTGCCAATTTGCACTATGGGGATAAAAATTATATTCTGGGGGGAAACCGATAAACTAACTGAAACTAAAGGCAAAGGCAAAGCCAAACCACAACAAAGAAGCCACCACGCGGTCATTGAGCCCATGTGTCAGCATTGGACTGATAAACACAGCCCTGAAGAACTAAAGAAATAGCACCGCCTCACGACAGCATCCAGTCCCCCAGCCCACAACCATTCACAGGAAGAGGGAGCTCGATACCCTATCCCATCTTGCAGATTGGTTAAAAATCTCAAGGAAAGGGGATTTGACCACGTTCTCTGTGGCCCTCCCACTCTTTGATTTCTACCTCTCTTCTTCCTCCTGGTCACCCCCTTTTGTCTCCTTCACATCTGTTTTTCTCTTCCACCGGCCCTCTGTATCCTACAAGTCCCTGGGGTTGTGTCCTAGTTCCTTTTCTCATTTTCACTTACACTCGCTCCCTGGGTGATTTTATCTACTTCCCTGCTTCAGTTACCATAAAAATGTTAACAACGCTAAAATCCGATCACCACCCCAGGCCTCTTCACACGGCTAAGCCTTGGGCCCCTCGAGTTTGACATGTCACAATCTCACCACATCATTTTCTTCATTCTTCATCTCCTCTGCCCCCACTCCAGACTCTATTACTTTTCAAAGTAAAGGGCATCACCATCCACTTGATTTAATCAGCCAAAAATTGGGGCCGACCTTTATTCTTTCTTCACTTGTCGCATTGCAAAGTCCTGCCAATTTTATCTCCTATGTATCTCTCACATCTGCCCACCGTGATTATCTCCACTGACATCATCCTAGTCTAAGCTACTGATCTTGCACTTTGCCTGCTCCAGCCATCCCCATACACCCAACGTACATCCACTTCCTCTCACCCAAGGATGCCAAGCCACCAGATAGAAGGGGGTGAACATTCAGGAGATAAGAGTCTGGTCTTTGTTGTGCCATTTACTGGCATGTGAAGTTGGACCGGACATGACCTCCCAAGGCTCACTTGCCTTCTCTGTTGCAGTGGGAATAAATAACAATTTGCCTTCTAGAAGCTGGCAGCTCAGCTCTGGAAGGCCTTCCCAGTTTTAAGATCTGTGATTCTGTACAAGACCTCAAATATATTGATGTACTGAAATAACAACCAGCCACGCATTGATCAAATCCAAACAGTACACAAAACCAGTGATAGTGGCATTTTGAGGTTGACATTTTTCATGCTTTTTGGCCAGTAAACACTTTTTCATCATTCTGTTTTGGAATGCCCCATCTTATGATTTGTACAAGTGAAAATACACGGGAAAAACTGCATTTCTCAGCCTCCAGTGGAAGCTGGCAATTGTTTCCTGGCAAGAAACACACATTTTCTGAGATTTAAATTTGCAGAAAAGTTACATGAAGAAAGGAAGATTATTCTGGCAAGGAGGGCAGAGAGACATTCATCTTCAAAATGAGCACTGGCAGTGACAGTCTAGTGTTAGTATTGTCACAGCCTGCTCAGCAGTTGGAGTGAGAGCCTATGCCAGTGGCAGCCAGAGGGTCCTTCTTGGAGTAGTCTGACGATTTTAATGTGGGCATTATTTATGGCTTCATAGCCTCCAATCCCGGTTCCCTGACCTTCCTGGGGACTGTGTAGGCTACCTAGTATTCTCCAATAAATGATGTATTTGTTTAAACAAGCTATGGTGCCTCTGTTGTTTGCAGCCATGAATGATGTGCAGTTTCTCATCCTTCAAGCCTCAGATGGAACATCCTCTTCTCTGGGAAATCTTCCTTGACCCTCAGATTACATTAAATCTCCTTGTCGTGTGCTCTTAGGATAGACAGTACTTTTCTTCTTCCAATACGTATCATGTGTGTTTTAAATGACTTGTCTCCCCTGCTGCACTGTAAGCTCTCTGAGGGCTGGGCTATGTCTGTCGTGTTGTTTCCTTTCTCTCTAGCAGCTGGTATGTTGTACAGCATATAGTAATCACTTAATAAATGTTGACTTGCATCAAATTACTGACTCTAAATGACTCATGCAATAGCTAAACACTGGTTTTCTCCTTCATTTTTTCCTCATTAGAGACCAAAAACAGCTACTCATAGTCCTCAATTTGTTGCTTAAGAATAAGGTTAAAAGGTAACATGGACCAGTGTGGAGACTACTAGAACTTTTTTAAGGCCTGATTCATTCTTAAGCCTTCTTGAGATCTTGAAGTTGCTTGATTTCTATGAAATTTTCACTTTTACATTTTTTTGGGGGGGTGGCTGGCTGGTATAGGGATCCAAACCCATGACCTTAGTGGTGTAAGACTGTGCTCTAAACAACTGAGCTAACCAGCCAGCCTGAAATTTCTACTTTTAAACACAAAGATAGGGCTTTTGGTTAAAAATGATAGAAGAGCTGCATGTGCTCTACTGACTCCCTTCAAGGCCCCACTAAAATAGCAATAAAAAGTACATAAACCCACAGGGACAAAGAGAACAGGAACATGAGCCCCTGGTATACAGAGGAGGATGCCAGGCATGGCAGGACAAGGGAAGTCAGAGCCTGAATTGTGCAAGGGGGGCCGGCATTATGGACCAGAGATGTTCATCATCCAGCCCCACCATAGGGTGGTGTCAGGCACAGTACAGCGGGAGGGTAAGGTGTTGGCAGTCGTGTGCTGGTGAATGTCTTATAACCAGCTATCTGAAAAAGAAAGAAAGGAAGGAAGGAAGAAAAATAAAGGGAAAGAAAGAAAGAAAGGCCTCAATGTATAGAATTTATTGACTTCTGTGGCGGAAGTACACCCAACACGGATGATTTTGAGCTACCAACATGACATCGCTAAATGAGAGACTGGGGGGAAGTGTGCACAATTAGCTCTTAGGAGCTGGTAGGAGCTAGCTCTAGCACATCATTGGGTACAGGGCCAAAAACAGGGAGATAGGTCCAGATTTAGTGTGAAAAGAAGTCAATCCTCACAACCTTTTCCTCATGTCACACAATGAATACACAGCTAACGTATCCATCATCTCTCCTCGCCACACACACAAAAGCTTAGAAAAACAAAATGGTCTCAGACGTGGACCCCAAACCTCTGAAGATGAATGAAGAGCACTGGAAAGGAACTACTTAAGAACACTGTTCATAAAGCGGGCCAATACTGTTTGAAAGTAGACTTTGATGACTTAAAGATACGTATTGTAATTTCTATATCAATCACTAAAAAAATAAATTCGGGAAGAGGTATATAAAAGAAGTCAATAGAAAAGATAAAATAGATACTGAAACATAATCAATTCACCTAAAAGAAACCAGAAAAGGAGAAATAGAGAAGCAAAGAACAAATGGTAGAAATATAAAACAAATACCAAGATGAAAGACATTAACCCAACTGTTCCAATAATTAAATCAAATATAAATGAATTAAACACTCCAACTAAAATTAAAAAAAAAATTAAAATCCAGTGTCTCAGTGGCACTCACTACATTTCAAGTACTGAATAGTTACACATGGCTAGTGGCCCCCACACTAGACAGTAGAGAAATAGAAATTTCCATCATCACCGAAAATTCTAATGGACAACGCCCAGCAAAGGAGCGACTCACTCAAAATGAACAAGGAGGACGGAGCACCCCAGGATTAGGATTCAGTAACAAGAATATGTGGATGCCAGATAATGCCAATGAACAAATGAGGCAACTAAATTTTCAGAAAAAACAAAAAGTTGATCAGGAGAGTAAATGCAGTCATAGCATACTTGACTCTGTAGTGAACAATATTTACATGGGCAAAATTGTGTCAAAACTAGTACTCTATTTATTCTAAACTAGCAGATAACTATATTGAGAGGCTAGGAGAGAGGAGAGGAGGTGACTGATGGGAGAGAGCTAAATCTCACCTACTCTAACGTGAAAATAACAGGTAACAACCAATGCTGGTAAAAGCGGTACGTACGTATTCTAGGGAATGTGGAGGTGACTAGCACGAAAAGAGGTTGAGGGAGTTTTCCTCTGGGGAGTAGGAAGGGAGTGGGATGGGGTAAGGTAGAGGACTGCTGTTTGTCATAAGATTTTGGAGGTATTTGATTTTTAAAAACATTTGCATATATTAGCTGGGTAAGACACAATAAATATACCAGCAATCCAGAGTTCAATTGTTCTCTCTCCCTATAATTTTTGGTTGTGACATCCAGTTTGCTAATGAGACCATTGGTAATTTATGGAGCTTCTGTGTTGTAATAAAATCTGTTTAATATACTGTAACATACATTATAAATAAAGTAAAAATACAAAAATATAAATATATAAAATATAAAGAATGAAGAGACACCCGAAGGTACAAAGAAGGATTTATATGTAGACAGTGCATGCTGTTTCCCATGCATACAGTGAGAAAAGAAAGCAGAAAGAGACCCTGGGTGACTCAAGAACCTAAGGTAGGAAACGGAGTACACATGCTTTATAGAGAGCTCGTGTCTTTCTGCCATGGCATCGCTAGATCCTAAAGGTACAGCCTCGGAAAGATGGATTTACCCCCTGGAGAGAAGGAACTGAGAGTCCAGGGAATCGGAGCTCCAGGCGCTGTGCAGCAGAAGTGGGCTATCCCTCCTTACACACGGGATGCTGAGAAAAACAAACAAAAACAGCTCTGGTTAAGAGTCAGACAGACCTTGCTGGGATGGCACTTCTGCCACTGGAGGGCTGTGGGAGTGGAGGTGGGTACTTACTGCAGTGATTCTCAATCTCTTTGTTGAGGGTTTGCTTATAAGTACTGGGACTTTTTGCAACAAATTGAAGAGATTAAAGAGTCAAAATGAAATTGAAAGAGTTGGTAATAATTAAAATATAATGGGTACCACTATACAAGTGTTTCCCAGGTCCATAAAGGCACTACATTTTTTTTTTTGGCACCCAGAGCCTTGTAGTCTTAAGGTGAAAGGTTTCCTCTGAGCAGAATGCTGCTCTTTGAGTGGAAGTGTCCTGGTCATACACACATCTCCATCCATGGAGCTGGGCCTTCACGTATTGCAGGACATCATCTTCCCTTTGGTCCTGACTTGCCTTTTTGCTGTCCCTCCTACTGAGTCTGATGTGTAGCAGAATTAGTCCCAGTTCTACATCTTGCATCACAACCCACTCAGTAAAATGCTCCATCAGGCAGTTAACAATCTGAATTGTGTGCTCAAATGGCAAGTTGTAGCAAGAGGCAATTTTATCCCTGGATCAAGGGTTGGCAGAGCACCAGGCAAGACTCCATGCTCACAGACACGACTTAACACCCTGGTTGGCAATCACTGGCTTAACCTCTCTGGCAAATGGCATCCCTGACCCCGGAATGGAGCACGTATAGAATGGTTCTCCACTGTGCTGCTGTCCCTCCCAGCTCCCCATGGGGTAAGGATTAAGAGTCCTGTTTCACTGAAGAGGAAACTGTTCAGAGAGGTTAAGCCAATTGTTCCAGCTGATGGGAGCAGGACAAAGAAGATTTTTTCCATTCCCACATCCGTGTTCCTGCCTGCCTCCCTGTACACGCTCGTGTTATACGCCTCCACTTCTCATGGAGAAATGTCCGAGGCGGTCAGTGTCACCGGGGGGAGGGAGAGCTGCCTCATCGCTGCAGCCGTCTGAAGCTGGGTAACAGAACGCAGTTGTTACTGAGAAACAATATGAGGAGAAGTATATTGGAGGCTGTGAAAGGTGAAACCAGCTGTCAACAGTCATACTAGTGGCTAAGTAATACAGGTGCAGACTTCAAGTGGTAAGTCACTGTGACATCGTAAAAGTTACGTTTTTTTTTTTTTATTGTATTTGTCTTTATTACGGTACTTGAAAGCCTTTGGAAATTAGAACTCGTATTCCCTTTCTTGCCTAATGACATCACTATCCTCTCTGTGGTCTAAATCACGAATGGGGGAATCATCGCAAACTCCCTTCTCTTATTCCACGATTACCTCTCTTTCTTCATTACTCTCATTTAGTCCTTCACCCAGTCCTGTTAACCTGAATTGCAAAGTATCTTGAAAATCTTTCTGTCCTACTCTACTTATGAGTGTGGGCTTTTAGGTCAGACTGTCTGGGTTGAAACCCACCTCTGCTCTTGGTATCTGTGAGTCCTTCCCCAGCAGGGTATGGGGGTGCTCCTGGTACCCAAATCACATTGGCATTGAGGATTGTCACACTTAAGCTGCTCCCAGATAGGTGTATTCTCCCCATATACCCCAAAGAGCCTCTTGTTTAGTCTTCAGGTTTTCTTTTCTAGCAAAGTTAAACATTTTCTTGTTTAGTTATCCTACTTACTTCCTTCTCTCTGTTCACATCCACTGCCCATTTTTGAGACTTGGAGGATTAGTATTTTTCTTATTTTATTGAATGTGTCTATATTCATATTTCAAGTTTCTCTTTAAAAGCAATTTATTTAATAATATATTTTTCATATGTTGTTATTTTTAGAAGCAATAAAATGTGAGAGAAAATAGTGAAATAACACTGCCAAAGCAGCAATTTCATATCACCCCTGGGTGGAGTTTCTCCGGAAATTATCTGCAGAAGGTGAGGAAACCTTATTTTTAGGATGTTAATGCTGAATGATATTATCATCAATGTGAATTATTATTGTTCTTAAATAACACTAAAAACAACCAAAGGACAGGAGTTTAGGGAGGAAAGGAGAAAAAAAATGTTAGCTGGTTTCACTCCTCTCACCTTTTTGCTCCTCTCGATCCTCTTATTCCCAGAGAATGCCAGATTCTGTGTAATTTTTTTGACACCTCCTTTGTTATCGGTAGTAGATTAAAACTTATACTTCATTATTATTATCATTCAAAATATGCGCCTAGAATGATATGAAAGCACTGTGCATCTACTTTTATATTAGTGGTGAAGGGAAATTTCTCAGGCCTCTATTGTATTATTTAATTTCATTAGAAAATCACTAAGGAACAGAGCTATCCTTTGATATATAGTGAAATTGTTTTTTAACTGTTTGTAGTCCCTCCCATCTGTTTTAAATAGAAAGCTCCAAAAGTTGCACTGCCTTCCCTATTCAAGCCCATTTCTTTAGGGTAAAAAAAATCCCAGTAAACTAAATAGTGGCCCCTGCAAATACTCCTGATGCTTGTCGCTCTGATTTTTCCTGTACTGCTTGTCAGTTGCTCGACAGGATTGAAGACCCTTGCTCTTCGAATGTGGGTCTGTGTGCTTTTCTTGAATTTCCTCTTAGGTAAAAGCTAATCTGCATCAATTTCCATTTTCAGCCACTAACTATATCTGTAACTGCAGTGACATTTTTACACAAGGAAAGATGTATGCTGCCCATCTGTCATGTAAGGACATAATGTAGCTAAACCATCCACCCTGTCTCTTACTGCATGGTGAGTGATGAAAACACGAAAGGCTGGGTTCGGTTTCTGCTTGGAGAATTGGTGGCAAGAGATACCCATTTGTGCATTATGCTGGAAAGGAAATTAACATTAGGTGAACCACAATCAACGGATTGCAGAAGCACCTCTGTGAGAGGATGTGGGTCTGGGTTTGCAGTGCCTTTAGCCTCTGTTTTGAAAGTCTGAGCTCACAAATGTGTCATTGTTTTGTGTCTGACTCAGTGGATCAGGGAGACTTTCCCTGGACAACGGGGAGTGTGGTGGAGGTGAGGCCAGGAGGTCTGGACAAGGGTACTGGCCTTGTCATGACCAACTAGGGGACTCTAGGCAAGTCTCCACTTTATCAACATTGGTTTGCTCATCTCTAAAAAGACAGAATTGGGCTCGGTTACCATTCCTACCATTCTAATTATGACCATGCCTTTTACTTAGGCTGCCCTGAACACAGAGATGACAGAGACCATTGACTCGTTATAGGCTAGAATATAGCTATTGGGTGGGCTTTCAGTTGCAGAAGGGTCTAGGCACGAATGTACTAGAGACAGGGAAGGAAGAATATATAAGGATGTGTTAATGGGGATGGAGTGGGTTGGAAAGAGCGGACTTCAGAAACTAGAGGCAAACTTGACCAACTTTATAGATTGGTCCCGGGCTCCTTTGGGCCTGAGAAGCAGTGTGTCAGGACTGAGCATCCTCGACAATGTTGACGCTTCTCAGGGTTGTGTCCTAGGCCCTCTTCTTCTCTCACTCTACACACCCCATCCCTGGGCAGTTTCATCCACTCACTTTTTATCTGCTGTATCTCCTGGCACACTTTCTCTCAAGCATCAACCCTGTGTATTTGGTGATCTCCACTTGGATGGCCATAGACCCTCAAAGCCATCAGTCCCAGACTAAGCTTGTCAATTCTTCTTTGCCCATGCCACACTGCTGCTCCTTCTCCTGTAGTCATCATCTCAGTAGATGACACCTTGTCCACAGTATCGATCAGGTGAAAGACGGGTGTCCTGCTTGACTTCTCCTTCCCTCACCAATAACAACCAAATCCTCCTTCACTCCGATGATCACTTAGAACTCTTCATTCTCAACTACCATTGAGATAAGTCAAACTCCACAGCAGGACAGGCCTCCCCCACCTTCCAGCTTCATCTTTTGCTGCTCCTCCCTCACACTTTCCAGTAGAGCCCAGGTGAGCTTCTTCCAGTTCTACAGTCTAAGCAGGTCACTTTTGCTTCTGAGTTTTATGTGTGCTCCTGGTTCTGCTTGGCAGACCTCCCGAACCAGCCTTTGCGTAACTGGTTTTCCTGGATAACTCACACTTCCTCTTCTGTCTTGGTCTAGATCCATGGTTCTCAGTTCGGGCTGATGTTGCTTCCCCAGAGGACATTTGGCCATGTCTGGAGATATTTTGGGTGATCACAGCAGGGTCGAAGGTGCTACTAGCATCCAGTGGCTAGAGGCTAGGGATGCTGCCGAACATCCTACAGTGCCTGTCAATCAGAGACCCCTACAACGAAGAATTATCTGTCCCCAAATATCAATAATGTTGAGACTGAGAGACGCTGGTCCAGATTTTACCTTCTCTGTAAAGCCTGTCCTGACCTTATCAAGCCCCTCCTATGTGGTCTCATGCCCATCTCCTTAGACTTTTCATTATCCTTCCCCTGTTGTGCTATTTTCTGTTCAATTGTCTGTTTCTTCTTCTAGGACATTAGCTTCCAGAAGCCAGGCCTGTTTCTTGTTTCCCTTTTAATTCCCAGTCCCCAGCACAACCCCTGGTCATAGTGGGCATGCAGTACATATTTGTAAATGAGTAAAAAAAATGAATACACAAAAGTTGCTCTATGAAAGTCACCACATTTTTTCCAGAAGACATATCATTTGCAATATTGCAATATGCAATTACAATATGCAAGTTTTTCCCTCTAATCCCCACCCATGCAGCACTGCTAGGGAAAGCACTCCTACAGAGTTCTCTTGTATATGTGGGCCATAGCAAACTGCCAACCTGCCAGGGGAAATAAATATTTGAATAGTTATTTTGTTTACTAGTGGCCTCTCTTGCCAGTTATACTCTGGTCATGGAAATATCCTCACCCACAGTGTGGTGTGTGCTGCAGCATTATTATTATCATTATCATTATTTATATTTCCATGACCTGATTTTTTACATTAAATAATAGTTGAAGCAGTTTAGGTCATGACTTTCTTTCACAGTTGAAAATGCCACATAAGGCATGTTAAGGCAATGTGAGCCAATATGTTTCATTGCCCAGCACCATAATCTATTAAGCCTGAGATATTTTCAGGGAATTGCCTTAAATCCTTTGGTGGTTTAAAGTAGCTTCAAAGGGATTAGTGGCTTAGAGGTAATTGTTATTGCTAATATTTTATTTGAAATGTCCTGTTCAGCAAAGGTAATGTGACATTTTGCTCACTGGAAATGCTGTCTTTCTAGGAAAAGGGATGAATCAAGAAGGTCAGTGCCCAGGAGAGGGAGGGAAGGGAGCACGTGAGACAAAGGACAGGGGCCTGATCTCAGGTCACCAGAACATTAGCAGAGTCACAACTGACTTTTGTGTGGTCCTTGGGGAGATGAAGTTTTAATTTCATGTAAATTGTGAGATTCATCTAGACAGTTAACCAGCTCTAAAGAGAAACCTATGTTTTACTTTTAAAAAGAAAAATAACTGAAGAGAATGAAACACATTGAGGTACTTCTTTGTCAGCACCATGCTCACCCAGTGAGCGAACCGGCCATCCCTATATGGGATCCGAACCCATGGCCTTGGTGTTATCAGCACTGCACTCTCCCGAGTGAGCCACAGGCCGGCCCCTGAGGTACTTCTTTGAAGCCTCATCCTGCTTTTCCTCAGGGGCCATCTCTGTCCCTCTGCCAGTGGGTCTGAAATATAGAATGCTTGAGAAATCACTTTGGGGAACTTTATTTTTGTTTAAAAATAAAGATTCTTTGAGCCCTACTCCCATATCTCTGATTCTGTAGTTCTGAGATGGTCCCAGAAATCTGAGTTTAAGCAGAGAGTGCCATGGGATTCTGATACAGGTATTTCTTATGCCCGGAGAAACACTGGATTAGCCAATCTCTTTCTTGCCCATGATATCATGTTTCTCAAATTTCTATCTATGGTCCAAATGCATCTGAGTTCTAGACCCATATATGAAAGTAACACTCAAAATGATGATCAAAATTTCCTCTTGAATGCCTTAATGATACTTCAAACTCAGCCTGTCCTCTTGTAGGATTACCTACCTCAGCACCCGACCAGTTCTAAATGGTCCCAGCTCCTGTCATCACTTAGCGTTTCTTGTCTGAGCCATAGCAATAGCTTTCTAACCAGTCTCTGCAGTCACTCTTCAATCAGCTCTCCTTAGTGAGCCATAGAGACCTTTATAAAATGCATGCTTTAATGTTACACCACTCCCTGCAAAGACTCTCCAGTGACTTCTCATTGCCTTTAAGATTAGACCTAAATCCTTTCTTTGGTTCACAAGGCCCTACTTAGTGGTCACATGACCACCACTGCAGTCTTGTCTCAAAAAACTTTCTCTTTGCTCTTTTTGTTCTCACCACACTGTTCTTTCTTTAGCTTCTTACAAGTGTTATGCTTGCACCCCATACAGTGTGTTCTGCTCTGAACCAGTTTTTTCCTTCAGTCCTCTCCCCTTCCCTTAGTCTAGTGAACACCTCTTTCTTCTTCAAATGACATCTCCAATTTTACCTTCATGATCTTCTCCTAACCTAACTCAAGTCCCTTATGATACACTCTTGAGCATTTATATATTTTCTGTAATGAAATGTTTAGCTTTGTGAGTGTTGATTAATGCCTGTCTTTCTCTAGTCTTGAAGGTCCACAAAGGCAGTAATTATGTCCTTCTTTGCTTACCATTGTGGCCCCCACAATGTCTCTCACAGTGCTTAGTACGTGGAGGTATTCCATAAATGTGTTTTGAATGAATGTTTGTTGAATGACTGAATATAAAAGAAAAAAGAATTTTAAAAAAATGAAAAAGCCTATGAGAGATAGCAGACAACCTTAAGTGCATAAACACCCAAATCATCAGTATTCCTGAAGGGGAAGAGATATGAAAAGGCATTGAGGACATTTTCAATGAAATAATAGCAGAAAACTTCCCAGGTATAAGGAGAGACACAGACCATTAGATTCAAGAGGCCCAAAGAACCCCAAGCAGATTCAATCCAAAAAGGTCCTCTCTGAGGACCTTTATATTATAGTCAAACTAGCAAAACTCAAGGACAAAGAGAGAATCCTAAAAACAGCAAGAGAAAAGCATCAAGCAATATGCGAAAGAGTCCCCATTGACTAACAGCAGACTTCTCAACATAATTGCTACAGGCCAGAAGAGAATGGGATGATACATTCAAAACACTAAAAACAAACAAACAAACAAACAAAACTGCCAGCCAAGAACATTACACCCAGCAAGGCTATCCTTCAGAAATGAAGGAGAAATAGTGTATTTCCCAGACAAACAAAAACAATGAGAGGTCACTACCACATGACAAACCCTTCAAGAAATCCTCAAGGGAGTCTTGCATCTGGAATCAAAAAATGATGTTCTCAACCATCAATACACAAGAAAGAACAAAACCCACTGGTACAGCAAAAATGCAAATGAGAAAGAGGAAGAAACTTACCATCTCAAAAACTAACAAACATCAAAGACAAACTGGGCCGGCCCGGTGGCGCACTGGATAGTGCGCCGTTTGGGAAGCGCGGCGGCGCTCCCGCCTGAGGGTTCGGATCCCACATACAGACCGGTTCCCGCTCACTGGCTGAGCGAGGTGCGGGAGCAACACCGAGGGTTGCAATCCCGTTGCCGGTCCCCGGTCCGGTGCAGGGGCAACACTGAGGGTTACGATCCATTGCCAGACACGGAAAAAGACAAAAGACAAAAAAAAAAAAAAATAAAAAGAAACAAAAGATATTTAAAACATCCAAATGAAAATAAAAAATGCCAGAAGTAAGATAATACCTTTCATTAACAACCCTAAGTGTAAAAGGATTAAATTCCCCACTTAAAAGACATAGACTGGATGACTGTATTAAAAAGCTAGACCCAATTATATGCTGTCTACAGAAGACTCACCTCACTTGCAAAGACACACAAAGAGTGAAGGGATGGAAAAAGAAATATCAGGCAGATGGAAATCAAAAACAGGCAGGAGTAGCTATTCTTATATCAGAAAAAGTAGACTTTAAACCCAAAACTATAAAAATAGACAAAGAAGGCCACTATATAATGATAAAGAGATCTATCAGCAAGAAGACATAACAATCATGAATATATATGCACCCAACATTGGACCACCAAGATATATAAAGAAAACACTATTAGACCTAAGGAAAGAGATATGCCAAATTATAATAGTTGGGGGCTTGAACACTCCTGTCTCAGCATTGGACTGATCATCTAGGCAACAAACCAACTGAGAAACACAGGATTTAAATCACACTTTAGACTGATTGGACTTGGCAGATATCTATATAGCATTTCGTCCAATAACCACATAATATATATTCTTCTCAGCTGCACATGGAACATTCTCCAGGATACACCACACATTGGGTCACAAATGAAGTCTCAACAAATTTTAAAACACTGAAATCATTTCAAGTATCTTCTCAGACCACAATGGATTAAAACTAGAAATCAAGTGAAATAAACAAGTGAAACTTTGAAACCTATGTAAACACATGGAAATTAAACAGCACACTCCTGAATGCCATATGGGTCCAAGGAGAAATTAAACAGGAAATCAAAACATTTCTCAAAACTAATGAAAATAAAGAAACTTCATACCCAAACCTTACCACTGCAAAAGCAGTACTAAGAGGGAAGTTTATTGCAATAAATGCTTACATCAAAAGAATAGAAAGATTTCAAAAAAAACCCCAACATGCTACACCTCAAAGAACAAGAAAAACAAGAACAATCCAATCACAAAATTAGTAGATGGAAAGAAATAATTCAGAGCAGAACTAAATGAAGTAGAAACCCCCGAAACAATACACAAGATCAATGAAACAAAAAGATGGTTTTTTGAGAAGATAAACAAAATAGACAAACCATTAGCTAGGCTGACTATAAAAAGAAGAGAGAAGACCCAAATAACAAAAATTAGAAATGAAAAAGGAGACATTATAACTAATACTACAGAAATACAAAGAATCATTAGAGACTACTATAAACAACTATATGCCAACAAATTTGAAAACCATGAGGAAATGGATAAATTTCTGGACACATACAAACTAACAAGACTGAACCAAAAAGAAATAAAAAACCTAAATAGACAAGCAATGTCTTCCAACAAAGAAAAGCCCAGGACTTGATGGCTTTATTGCTGAATTCTACCAAACCTTTAAAGAGGAATTAATACCAATTCTCTTCAAACTATTCCAATAAACTGAAACAGAAGCTGTTCTTCCAAACTCATTCTATGAAGCCAGCATCACCTTGATACCAAAACCACACAAAGATACAATAAAAAAAGAAAACTACAGGCCAATATCTGTGATGAACGTAGATACAAAAATCCTCAATACAATACAGCAACACATCAAAAAATTATGTACTATGATCAAGTGGGATGCAAGGATGGTTCAACACATGCAGGTCAATAAATGTGATACACTGCATTAACAAAATTAAGGACAAAAAACATGATTATCTCAATAGACGCAGAAAAATCTGGTGACAAAATTCAAGATCACTTAATGATAAAGACTATCAGCAACTAAGGTATAGAAGGAAAGTATCTTGACATAATAAAAGCCATATATGACAAACCTACTTTCACCATCATCCTGAATATGATACCTTCAGTATCATCCTGACACTTTCAATCTCATCCTTTCAGCTTTTCCATTAAGTATTGGCACAAGACAAGGATGCCCACTGTCACCACTCATAATATAGTATCAGAAGTACTAGCCAGAGCAATCAGGCAAGAGAAAGAAATAAAGGGCATCCAGATTAGAAAAGACAAAGTCACACTGTCCCTTTTTGCAGATGACATGATCCTATAAATAGAAAAGCCTAAAAACTCTACAGAAAAACCTCTTGGAGCTGATAAACAATTACTGTAAAGTTGCAGAATAAAAGTCAACACAAAAAATCAGCAGTGTTTTCATACTCCAACAATGAACTAGCCAAAAACAAATCAAGAAAGCTAGCACATTTATAATAGTCACCAAAAAACAAACAAACAAACAAAAAACCCCTAGGAATCAATTTAACCAAGGAGGTAAAAGATTGCTATAGCAAGAACTACAAATCAATGTTGAAAGAAATTAAAGAGGACATGAAAAGATGGTTAGAAATGTCATGCTCTTGGATTGGAAAAATTAACATTGTGAAAATGTCCACACTACCCAAAATGATCTAGAGATTCAGTGTAGTCCCCATCAAAATACCAATGACATTCTTCACAGAAATAGAAAAAAACAATCCTAACATTCATATGGAACAACAGACCCCAAATAGCCAAAGTAATCCTGAGTAAAAAAAATGAAGCTGGAGGCATAACATTACCTGACTTCAAATTATACTACAAAGCTATAGTGACCAAAACAGCATCTTACTGGCATAAAAACAGACAGTTGGACAAATGGAATAGAATAGAGAACCCAGAAATCAACCCATACACTTACAGCCAACTGATCTTTGACAAAGGCACAGCCTCTTCAATAAATGGTGCTGGGAAAATTGAACATCCGTGTGTAAAGGAATGAAACTAGACCTGTACCTTTCACCATATACCAAAACCAACTCAAAATGGTTTAAAGACTTAAATATAAGACCTGAAACTATAAAACTTCTGAAAGAAAACATTGGGGAAACACTTGAGGAAGTAGGAATGGGCAAAGACTTTGTGAATATGACCCTAAAGCAGAGGCAACAAAAGGAAAAATAAACAAATGGGATTATATCAACCTAAAAAGCTTCTGTACAGTAAAAGAAACAATCAGCAGGGTGAAAAGACAACCTACAGAGTGGGAGAAAATATTTGCAAACTGTGCATTCAACAAAGGATTAATATCCAGAATATATAAGGAACTCAAGCAACTTAGCAGTAACAAACCAAATAACCTGATTTTAAAAAGTGCAAAGGAGCCAAATAGGCATTTCTGAAAGGAAGATATACAGATGGCCAAAAGACACATGGAAAAATGCTCAGAATCACTCAGCATCAGGGAAATGCAAATAAAAACCACATTGAGATACCATCTCATGCCAGTTAGATTGGCTATTATCAAAAAGACAGGGAATAACAAATGCTGCTGAGGATTTGAAGAAAGGGAACCCTCCTACACTGTTGGTGGGACTGTAAATTAGCACAGCCATTGCAGAAATGGTATGGAGGTTCCTCAAACAACTACTAATATAACTGCCATATGATACAGCAGTTCTACTACTGGGTGTATACCCAAAGGAATGGAAATCATCAGGTCAAAGGTACCTGCACTCCTGTGTTTATTGCAGCTCTGTTTACAATAGCCAAGAGTTGGAAACAACCTAAATGTCCATTGTCAGACAAGTGGATAAGGAAAATGTGGTATATCTACACAACAGAATAATAGTCTGCCATAAAAAGAATGAAATACTGCCATATGCAGCAATATGGATAAACTTAGAGAAAATCATGTTAAGTGACATAAGGCAGCCATAGAAAGAGAAATACTGCATGTCCTCAGTAATAGGTAGGAACTAAAAAAATAAATAATTTTTTTTTTTTTTTTTTTTGTCTTTTGTCTTTTTCCGTGTCTGGCAACAGATCACAACCCTCAGTGTTGCCCCCGTACCGGACCGGGGACCAGCAACGGGATCGCAACCCTCGGTGTTGCTCCCGTGCCTTGCTCAGCCAGTGAGCGGGAACTGGTCTGTATGTGGGATCCGAACCCTCGGGCGGGAGCGCCGCCACGCTTCCCAAGCGGCGCACTATCCAGTGCGCCACTGGGCCGGCCCATAAATAAATTTTTTTAAAAAGAAAGATAAAACAATCACAATAACACATTGAACTTTCAAAAGGAGAGAACAGAACTGAGGTTACCAGAAGTGGAGAGAGCGGGAGAAGGGGTAAGAGAGGAATTGGTAAATGGCCATGAAAAACGATTACATTGTACAATGCTGAATATACTGATTATCCTGATTTGAGTGTCACATATGGCATTCGACTCTGTTCCCCACAGATACATACAATCAACTATGTTACAATAAAAAATACATAAAAATAAAAACTAAAAACTTTGCAATAAAAAGAAGAATAATTTCATTTGAACTTCAGACAGAAATTACGGTAGGCCTAGCAAATACAGACAATGGGGATGTCAGGCAGAGCAAATTGGGGTGTAAAGGTCGTTAGATACATAATTAAGTCAGATAAGACAACATAATTATAACTTCTAAGCACAATCATTAAACGTACACAAACTTTGTAGCAAGGTATATAATTTTAAGCTTGAGGTAACTTCTCAGTGACAGATGGATGGGACATTTTAAAAAATAATAGTGATCCTGATTAAGAAATCCTTAGATTTCACTCAGCATGAAGAATATTTAAAATAATAAATGCCCTTTGTTTTATTGTATAGAGTCTGATATTGGGTGTCATTTTGCTGGACCATTTCTCTCAAAACAATATTAATTCAGTTTTTGATAAGGGCTCTACGGGGCTTGTGCACTCACCCAGAGAATCATTTACCCCAACTTTCACACTTGCCCTGAAAAGTAAGATTGTCTCCAGAAGTCTTGAAGCCACTGGAATCTTCCGGATGTATAATGGCTGAATCCATCTGTTAAATGGATTGGCACGTTAGGTCAGCCAGATTCTGTGTGTCACTGGGATCTGTTATTTCCTAGTTACGACTCTGTGGTGTTTCCCTCAAAGAAGGCCAGAGAGATTTTCAAATGGAAATCACAAACTGAAGAGATGAACAAAGGAGGGAAATACACAAAGACCATCATGGTAAAGGCCAAAGGGAAAGAGGTTGCTAAAAAACAGCAAGTGGAAAGGAAGGCTTAAGGTAGAATTCATGTTTGTATAATTAAAAAATACACGTAATGCTATTCTCGCTTCAGAATTCTGGACTCACTTTGAATCGTCATTTTTGATATTGCAGAACTCAACCCAAAAGGAGAAAATAATTCCTTCAACATTCCTTTCCTGCTCCGTAGGGAAGAAATGTCCTCACTTCCACAAGTGTATGAAGGAGCTCCAAGTTTCTGGTTGCTGCCTGATGGAACCATCCCATCTTCAAAGCTGTGCTAAGGCGGTGAGAAAAAAGACTGGTCCTATCATTCGTGGTTGAGTGTCTGCTATGTGCCTGATGCTTTGCTAGACAATTTTATATAGACTTGAGACCACAAACGGGCAAAACAGAGTTCTTATGCCGAAGGATTGTTCTCTGGAGAATCCGACCAGTCCAGGAGAAAACTGACGTAGGGGACTCACCGAAAAATGCACAGCCAGATCAGCAACACACAAAGAGGCCTACCACTGAGATCCCTGCTGCATGCCCTGTGCCTCCAAATAGCTCTTTTGTGCTCCCCTCTTAAATATAAGGACCAACATGGAGCACAAGATAGTTGAGGACTGTTTGTAATGTGAAAGACAGAGGCCAAAAACCATTCGTGAGAAACAGAAGCCACTCATTAAAAGAAGATATTGCATCTATGAAACGAGAATAGAATGATATAAAAAAGAAAAAATCAGAGAACAAAGAAGAGTTCCTGGAAATAAAAAATAAGATAGAAATAAAAGCTTAATATAAGGTTAAGAGATAAAGTAGAATACATTTCCCAGAAGTATTCAAAAAATATGAGAAAAATTGAAAAGAAATTATAAGAGAATTACAGAATCATTTCAGGATGCCCAAATTCCAATAACAAGAAAGAACAAGCCAAGTAAAGGGGAAGTTATTTTTCAATTTCAGAAAATTTCTAAGAATTGAAGGACATCATTTTGTCGGTCAAAATAACACATCTAGTACCCAGCATAAGACCCACAATAAAACATGTTCTTGCAAAATTTCAGAACACTGAGGACAAGTGAATAGGTAAAAAAACTTTCAGGAAAGAAAAACAATTTATTTACAAAAGACCAAGAATCAGATTGGCATCAGACTTCTTCATAGTTACACTGGAAACTGGAAGAAAATGAAGAAATGCCTTCAAAATTCTGAGGGGAAATGATTTCAAACCCATAATTATATATTCAGACAGACTATTGGTCAAGGATTAAGGTAGTATAAAGACGTTTCTGCTTGTGCAATTTTCCCCTCATGCATCAATTTTCTGAGAAGTCACTAGAGAAGATACAACACTAAATGAGAGTAAATCAAGATAGAAAATATGGGATCCAGGAGACAGAAGATTAACATAAGAGAGAGGCAAAGGAAATCTCTATGATTGCCGTGGAGGAAAATTCCAGGGAAAAACTAAGCACTAGGAACAGAGGACAGCAAGTTCGGGCTGGAGCAGGCCAGGAGGTGCTGGCAGAGATATTTTCAAGACAATGACATTGGTAGACTGCCTACTGTGTTTGAACATGCTGGGAGAGATTTAGATTCTTGGGGAGAGAATGGGGTTGATTTACTGGTAAACACATAAAAAAAGGCCGGCCCGGTGGCACACTGCTACAGTGCGCCGCTTGGGAGTGTGGCGGCGCTCCCGCCGAGGGTTCAGATCCCACATACAGACCGGTTCCCGCTCACTGGCTGAGCGAGGTGCGGGTGCAACACCGAGGGTTGCGATTCCGTTGCCGGTCCCGGTCCGGTACGGGCGTGACACTGAGGGTTGCAATCCGTTGCCGGACACGGAAAAAGACAAAAAAAAAAAACCCACATAAAAAAAACTGAGCAAGCATGTACACACAGAGATGATTATTAATACCCTTGAGGTTAGAAAGATATGTAAAAAAAGAGATCAAAGCTCAGAAATTTTAGTTATAATAATGTAAATGTTAAAGCCATTCCAATCAATATTATGGTATAACTCTATAGCAGTGATGGGAGGGTTGAAGGACGGGAAAGTCACATGGGTGAGTGGGGAGGAATGATGAGAGACCGTGGGAAGCGAATAGACGATGCCTAAAATGGAAAAATCAAGAAGAAATAGTATAAACATGTTTTTGGTAATGGGATTGGAAATACTGGAAGAGCTATCATAATAATTGTCTTATAGAACTATGTGTGTCTTTAAACTGTGTGTGTGTGTGTGTGTTTGTGTGTGTATCTCTCATGGAAAGTGAGAACTAAATTAAAAATATAAGGCAAGTATTTTGGCAAGCAAATCAATGAAGTGAAAGCGTTTGTTTAATGGAGAAATGACGCTTGCTCCAAAAAGGCCCAGGTTTGGGCTGGCCAGTTAGCTCAACTGGTTAGAACGCAGCCTTGTAAATCATATTTGTGGCTCAGGGTAGTTTAGTAATTCTACAGTCTAGATCATGGCAGAAACACTTCATCACCAGGAAATGGATGACTAGAGCTTTCATGATAAGAGAGTAATGGATATGTTTATTGCCCAGGACCTCCTTCCTCCATCTAGCAAGAAATAACACTTAAAGCCAGATAGATGTTAAATTCTTTGAAGATTAAAAAAAAGTAATAATAGGCCTATATTGCATTGCAGAGTTACCTTTGGCTAAAATTGTCTTCTTGGCCATTTATCACTTTGTTCCCCAAGCCCTGGACTCAAGTGGGAACCAGATTGAGCCATTTGTAAACTTCATTAATTACAGATATACAACACATCTTAGTCTCCTTTCTCCAAAAGGCAAACTGTGATTTGTTGTCTTTTCTGTGACCTCCACAAAGTAATCTTCCCAGGTAATATTAACATTTAGAATACATAGTCCCTCGAATGACCACTGACCCATTGCTTACCCATCCCAAACACCAGATATTAATAACTTTTAAAATACATCCATGCCTGGCTTCTTGAGGTCCCTGTAGAGACTCCAGGGGTACACACTGAAAGTAAAAAATACTTTGCTTTTGAGAAGACTTTGTAAGAGCAATTTTTTCAAAGGTTGGAGGATCTTGAGTATTTTTGCCATATGGATTTGTGGATATATTGAACTACTGTCATTTTCATTAAGTGCATGGTCCTATATGCCTTATTTGGCCACATTCTTGTGGAAGGTATTCCCCAATACCCATGTACCTCACAGAAGAATAAACTGCAGTGACCATGAGGTGACCACCAAGTGGCTGATGGAGGGAGATATTCTCAGCCTCTTATTCTCCTTACATTCCATGTATCCCAGGCCTTTGTGCATCAGTGGAAAGAAACAAAGTGATGTGTAGAGCTGACTGACTCAAGGTAGAATAGTCAAGTGTGGCCCTGGGCCCTCTGACCTCCATTATCTGTATGTTTCAGGTTCTTTAAAGCTCATTATGGCTGTACAGTGGCTGATGCCATTACAGTCTGGTCCAGGGGAAATGGCAGAACCCAGAGAATTGTTATCAGGAGACAGCCTTCTCAAAGTTAAAGTAGCACCTCTGACTTTGGCTAAAGATCCATAGAATTGACTGGGAACAAAAAAGACAGAAGCTTTCTAAATTTTTATGAGAGCCACATTGCCAAAGAAATCCCAAACATAGCTAACAACAGCTGGTTGTTTGTTTTAGGTTTTCCCCAGTCCCCAGAAGTGGAAACAATAAGAAATAAGCTGCTAAAGTGCTATAGCTTCTAAAATGGGTATTCTCCCTCATGCCTATCTTCAGTGTGGTCCCGGAAGATGAGGGCCAAGAGAGCTCCTTTAGCAGATCGGGGGCATCAAGACTCAGTGATCTAGATACTCACTTCACTGGTCAAGCAGGGAGTCCAACATGTGCTGTCATCTAGTGACCACTTGCATTGTTTTCCAATATCTTTTTCCCCAAACGTAAGTTTTTCTTGCTGTTCTTCTTGTCCTTCTCCACTACTTCCTGTTGCACGTGTACAGGATGGACAATTCTTTCAGCCCATGTTGGAGCCACATCTGGACTGAGAGGACAGACAGTGCATCATCTAGTGATGATGGGAATGAATGTAGTAACCAGATTAGACTTTGGTTTGCCTTCTTTTGGGGAAGGAGTGACAGTGTCTCAGCTAGGCACAAGCACTTTTAAAAGTGTTTGTACGAGAAGGACTATCTTTATGCATGTTGGATAGCCAAACGTGTACCATAGTAGACATTGTGAGAGTTCTCCAACAATTATTCTCTCCCTTCACCATTATGAATAGTCTTGTGATTTGGGTGAAACACACCCCTCCACCAACTTCAGGAAAGGGTCCTGATTAATCTAAATCAATAAAGACAACCCCATCTCTCTTGCCGCAATGATAGTTTCAGAGATAGCTTTGGGTAGTCCTAAGCCAAATAACCTTTTTTTTTTTTTTTTTTTAACAGTTATGGGGACAACACTGTTTCCTGGGATATAAATGGGGGAGTTTTAGTTGCAGCAAGTGGGAATTTTGTTACCATGTGAGGTAGGTAAATTCAACCATCTCTTTCATCCATGCTCAGAATTCAAAATCGTCCAGTACAGCATCTGCTCAGCCATGTTGAGTCACCAGCCCAGTTTATGGCTGCCTGGGATTGGAAGAGGCAGGATCTGGCCTCTAGATTCTGAGTGGGTGACAGACACCTGCATTTACCAACCCACCAATGTACCACACAATACCAAAGAAGCATTTCACAAAAGGGAATCCACGTGGTGTTAGGAAGAGGGAATGTATTCTGGAAGACCAAAAAATGACACGTATCTACAACCCTTTTCCTCCCAACCCAAGACCTCGACGTTACTTACAAATAATGAACGTTTAAAAAGTGCTAGTTGATAAAGGCTTAAAGAGTTAATCTTAAAAACTGAAAAGTAATTCACCTAATCTTTCTAATAACCCAATAAAGTAGAAATTTCAACTCCCCTTTTAAGATAAGAAAACTGAAGCTTATAGAGATAAAAATTATTTTCCCAAGGGCACCCAACTAATAAATGGAGTAGCTGGAATTCGAGCTCTGTTCTGCTTGCCTCCAAGCTGATGCCCCTTCTACGATACTGGGAAAGTCCAAGAAGTGAGTAGGGCAAATGTGATTGACCTGATGGTTTTAGGGAAAAAAATTACCATATTAACTAGCACACAGTAATTGTGAGGGCCTACATAAGAAATTTGGACTAAACATGGAAGAACAGGGTCCTCCTGTCACAGATCATGCGACACATGAAATAAATGGGGGAAAAAAAATCTAACCAGTTTATTCAACATTGAAGAGAAGGTAGGTCTCCCTAGCACCTTCCATGCGAATGTGCTTCCATCTTCCTTTCAAGTTTGCTGCAGGACATGACCCAAGAAGAGATCATACTTTCAATATTCTTCAGGTTCAAGTCTTTAATCACTGACAGTTTATAAAAAGTGTGGAAACAGAAGGCAAATGTAGACCCCTATGTTCCTCAGTGTAGATACATGACCAGGTCAGGGAGACCTATTTTGTAACGAGCTCTGAGACCAAAGCTTTTGGAATTCCATGCATATGATGAGGCATGCTATGGGACTAACTGAATTTGAAACTAAGAGGAAAAAACAGAATACTGTGCATTTATTTCTGGAAATATGGGCTTGTGGATTCACACTGGAGTGTGTGGTACCTGGGAATGCCTGTTCCCACTGCAGAAATGTCCTGAGCCTAAAAGTCATATATATATATATATATATATATATATTAAAGTTGAGAAGTTTTTTGGTAGAAATGAATTCACAGTTTCAGAGCAGATTCATGGGTTGCATTAATTGTGTTTTGAGTCTCCACAGCCACCCTTAGAGCACAAATGTCAGGGGATAGGAATGGTTGGTCATCTACTCTAGCGTGTGGCTCAGTTTCCTGAGGGACTGAGAAGCAGAGGGTGAAGTGAGTCCACCAGGAAGCTCAATATCCTTTAGGATTTGGATATATACAAACCTTAGAGCTAACCCAAAACTTCTAATGATGTAGGCAAACTCTGGGCAATACCTGGGTCTACCTGGACTGTGAAAATACATTCTCTTGAAAGAAACCAATTAAATTAAAGCTGAGAGGCAATCTTAGAGTCAGAAGTGAGGTATAGTCTGTAGGGACAAGAGTCCCTGTTCTTGAAAATAGTCTAGCATCTTTATTACAATATTCTTATTAACTTTGTAAAAGTTTCTCAGACACTAGTATTTTTTATACCTAAAGTTGAATAAACTGATCTTGCAATATTTTCATAATGCTATTAAAGTAGAATGTTTAGGTTCATGCTTTTAACTAGAAACAGTTAATGGAATGTGTGGAAACAGAAGGCAAATGTAGAGCCTTATTTTCCTTAGTTTAGAATAAGGACCTACGAAAAGGGTTTACACACGATCATTTTATCAATTAAAACATCATGTGACAATACACACACACATTTCTGATTGCATGGACCACTAGCTGAAAGTGTCCTTTTGCGACATCATTCTTATTTAAGCTGCCCTTATGATTAGATTTGCTAACAGCAAGCATAAGGGTACTTGACAAAGTTCATGAAAAGATTTGTTTTGTCTTATATTCCATTTTTCTATGAACTTTTTGAAATACCCTTATATCTATACAAATTTTCTCAATTTTAATAGATATTCTTGAAACCAGATTTTAAGGTCCTAAACCATGAATTTTAACAGTGGGTTTTCAGGCTTTGGGGTGGTTGGAGGACATATTTGGAGGGCAATATCACCATATGGCAGTAACTCATGACTGCAAGTCTATAAAGTTTCTTTATCTGACATTTCTAGAAATCTCATTTAGTTTTTTTGTAATGCTGTGATGAGGAAACTGAGGCATAGGGAGATTATATCTATTATGCACTTTCATAGGACTCTCAACTTTTTTCATAACACATAATTATAACTAGATAACTGTGCATAATCAAATGTTCAGTGTCTGTCTGCATTAGAGGGTAAATTCTACAAGTGCAGAGTCTGTATCTGTGTAGTACATCTTATATTCTCATTGTTGAGCCCAGCTCCTGATTCTTGAGATGCCATCAATGATTATTCAAGGACACACAGAATCAACAGCTGAAAGGAAGTAGAGGGGTAATTGTGAAAGAAAGTAAGATAAAAGTCCCAAATCAAATGCACTTTTTTTCTCTAAATGGAAATAAGATCATCTAAAAATTGTTTGGGGCCAAACATTATTTTATTTTGTAAAGCAGACTATAGTTTAACTTGGAATGCTAGAGAAAAATTTAAAAATAGAATTCAATGACATGATAAAATAGTTCTGTACTTAATGCTAGGCCTGGTTGGAATGGTATTGATTAAAGCATGGACCAGAAAAGCTATTTTTTTTTTTTTTTTAAGACCGGCCGCACGGCGCTCAGCCAGTGAGCGCAGCGGCCATCCCTATATAGGATCTGAACCCACAGCGGGAGCGCTGCTGTGCTCCCAGCGCCGCACTCTCCCGAGTGCACCACAGGCTCGGCCCCAGAAAAGCTATTGTTAAAAAAATCATTTTGTTTCAATAAAAACTTGTACACCACTGTTCATTGCAGCATTATTCATAACAGTAAAGAAGTGGAAACTACCCCAATGTCTATCAACTGATGAATGGATAAATAAAATGTGGTATGTCCATACAATGGAATATTATTTGGCCATAAAAAGGAATGTAGTTCTGATACACGCTGCAACATGAATGACTAGAAGACATCATGCTAAGTAAAAGCCAGATATAAAATACCACATAACGTGGGATTCTATTCATATGAAATGTCTAACATAGGCAAATCCATAGAAATGAAAGCAGATTATTTGTTGCCAGTTGCTGGAGAGAAGGGAGGAATGGAGAGTGACTGATAAAAGGGTACGGGCTTTCTTTTTGGGGTAATGGACATGCTTTGGATTTAGTGGTGATGGTTGCATAACATTGTGAAGGTATTAAAAGCTAATGAATTGTACACTTTGAAATGGTTGAAATTGTGAATTTTATGTTATGTGAATTTTATCTCAATTAAAAAAATTAAATGGCAAAAAAATATTGTTGTGTATTTGCTATGCAATGTTATTTGGATAAGGAGGAAACCAAGACTGCTTTTGAAACACAGGTTTAAGGACTTTTATTTAACTGGGAAATAATTTTGAATATATTAAAAACAGACTTAAATGAACAATTGTCTATTCAGTCTAGGCTCTGTCTCTATTCATTAATTATCATGATGGCTAATGACAGTATCTATTAAACAAATAGTGGTATCTACTCAGCCTCTCCAGGTTAAGACTACAACTTGGCCACTTAACATTTTATTTGACAAGTTAGCTAGATTCTCTGTATCTCAGTTTCCTCATCTAAAAGATGAGTGTAATACTAGTGCCTACCTTAATGCAATAGTGTATATCAATCCCTGGCTTTACCTTAGGGTGCTGACTTTTATTTTTTAAGATAATTTCCCAGGTGATTCTGATGTACAGCCAGGATAGGGAACCATTGGTATATAAAAGGCATATAGCACCACGCTTGGTACATGGTAAAAGATAAATAAATGGTAGTTTCATAATGTTCCTAAGGAACTATTTATCAATTATAACATAGTTTTTATAAGATTAAATTATGTCTGTTACAGCATAAAAAGAGATGTGGGGGATTGGGGGAAAAGTATGTGGGAGGAAGAAATATTTTTCTACAGATGTTTATATTTGCTCAACAAAGAGAATTATACTTTCTATAGTCAATAGGTAGGTTCTTCTATTTTATTAGAAGCTCTCTGATTTTTGTTTAATAGAATTTCCTTATACGGCTAATTCACCTAATATTATTGAAATACCCTTATTTGTTAGCAGTTTGTATATTCTCAAGAACCATTCTGCTTTTGGTGTGCCTCACTGGTATGAAGGTATCATTTTTTAGATAAGGATAACACTATTTAAAAACACAAGCACACGCAACTTCACTTCAATAATTACGTGCAGATAGAATAAAGTATCCCTGGTTCAATTGGATTCATCATTAATTGTATTGCTAAGATGAAATCTGTTGAACAGAGAGACTTGGACTTCTCACTTACCCTTATAGGGGTTCCGTTTCCTCACCAATAAAACAAAGAGGTTGAACCAAATGGTCTGTAAGTTTCCTTGTATCTCTAAGTAGTGTGAGCGAGTGAGTACACAACTGGATCTTGTAATGTAGCTACTCTCCCAGGCAGCACACAAAAACTCACAAGCTCTCCTCCTGCTCAGTGGGTTGCAGAGGAACCTTCCTTGCTGCAAGGTTCCTGAAGAGAACATCTTCGCACTGGATCTTATTTATTTTTTTTTTTTGATGTAACTTTTCTGGTTTTAATGTTCTTTCTTTCATCTTGTTTAGCTTTTGTTTTTATGACTATTTACCAGCTTAGGGTAAGCCAGTAGTTCTTGGTGGGTATGATAATCCTCCCAAAGGATGCTCTGGAAACTTGTGGGGCTTTTTGATCTTTTAGTATAATCAAACCTGAACATTTACATGTGGAAACACATTTTTAAAAATCATACATTCCTTTAAAATATTTCTTCTTTATATAAGAAGGTATTATATATTTGTTAAATTATGTACGTAGGTAGATTACATATCTATGAATTTTACTTTAAGATAGTACAGGGGGCATTATAAAATATTTGTTATAAGTAGAATCTGGTGTGGTTGAGTATCACCATTATAAACATAACCTGAGGCTAACTCAGAATGTGGTGGGGAGGAAGAAAAGTAGGAAAGAGAATGCTTTGCATTTGCCACATAATGGTCAGCCACATAATGTGCTTCATTCTGTACAGCTATCTCACTTAATTCTTGCCTCATCCATTTAAGGTAGGTAGTATTATTTTTTTCCCTTTCACAGATGAAGATACTGAGGCTTAGAGAGGTTTGTTAATTTCATTAATTCATCAAATAGTTTAGAGCCTACCATGTGCATTGTAGGTATTTGGGTTAGAGCTAGGAACAAAAGAGACACAATTTCTACCCTCAAGGAGCTTACACTTTGATGAAGGAGAAAGATAATAAAGTAAATCAATCCATAAATATGATCATGTCAGGTTATAATGAGTTTCACGAAGATACCTGAATGAGGTGACTTGATAAAACTTGCCCAAAGTCACATAGCTAGTGAGTGGTGGACATTCCATTTGAACACAGACATCACTTTTTGGCTGCACTGCTATGACCGAATTGCAAGGTCATCACCTCTGCTAAGGCTGTCTAGAACGATGGCAGAATTAGTGAATGAAAAACTCGGGACAGCTGCACAAAGCAACTGTTACTGGATTTCTTTTCTTTTTGCGTTCCTGTCAGATGAAGTTTATTCTCTCTGCCCACATGACACTGGTAATTGCAACAGTTCCTGGTTCTCTACTACACAGTATTTTAGTCTGTAATATTACTAACATTTATTAGAATGCATTTCTAAGTAAATAATGTTAAATGCTTTTCCGATTTCTTAAGTGTGATTTTCCAAAACAACCTCAGTTTTTTCCCCTGTGGCAATTATCTGTCATACCCAACTTCTGCTAAATGTATATCTTCTATGAAATTAGAAAATTGTGTGCTAAAAGCCCATGTAGATAGTCTTAAAAATGAAATAGCATGGGCTTTTGGCCAGACATTTGGATGGGTGATCATAGTCATTCTATGGATGAACAGTAAGAGGTAGGTAAAGGCTTCTGTTAAAGAAGGGGGATAAACAACCAGTAGTTAAAATAAAGTGACCTAGACTGTGGGAAGAGCTTTGTGGTACTAAAAAACTTGGAAAGTTATGTTCTGTTTTCAAGAAAAAAATCAGGGTTAGAGAATCTAGTGACTGCTACTGTTAGATAAAGATTAGAAAGACACAGGTTCTTTTTGTGTCTTAAAGCCTTGTTCAAGTTATGTATCCCCTTAGTAAACACAGTGATTAGTAAATGTTATATTTGGTTGTTCTAGTCATGATTTCAACTCTAGAGAGAAAAATGCAATGAAATAGAATGGAGAGTGCTTCTCTCTAGGTCCTGGTTATTTGTGCCAAAGAAGTTGTCCCCTGGACTGCACAGCTACAGACCCAGGAGGACTTTTGATGCCGTAAGTATTTTCCTAGGAGAAAACAACCTCCAAGAAGTAAAAGTTTCAGGACAAACCTTGTAAACCCCAACTTATAAAGTAGTGACAGTTATCATATCTCCACTTATGCATCATGCAGAGCTCATATAAACTCTTAAGTGAATTGTGTTAATTGAAAACATGATAATACCTAGTCTTTTTCATTATTCTTTAGCTTTTATAGGTGTTTTTCAAGACCCCCTGAAGATAAATATACTAACCTTGCATTTCTTATTTTAAATGGCTACAACAAAGAAAAGGTGATTTTACATATGTGTATTTCATAGAAATTTCCCTACTCTTAGTCTTCACTGTGTCTTTTATCTTTATAGATGCTCAACATTTTGACAAAAGCCAATCTAACATTCCTACGTTAAATATATTGCTTTAAGGGCACATTTTTCCCTAACAATAATTAGCAGTCTTACAATGAACAGCACGATTAATTTCTTAAGCAGCATAAGTTGCATTGATTTCATAAATTTGAGGGTTCACTTTAAATGGTTTCTGTAATAATTTTTTAGTATTCACCACCACGTCTGCACTGGTCAGCTCAGACTCTGGGGAATTCAGTATCTGTCTGTATGTACACTCGGTTCATCTTTTGCAACTATATTGGCCAACTTGCAAATTTATCTGTGGTATGCCTGGATGGTTATGTAGAGAAAACAGCTACTCTCTGGGGGCTAATGTCTCTTCTCCACCAATCAGAATGCAGTTCATGATTCATTAGGTTTGTTGGCTAGATTATTTAACTTAATTCAATATAAATTATTTAATTCCTAAAGCCTTCCTGGTATTCAATATGAATGAAACAATTATTCCCAGACACAATCATCCAAATAACACCGCACAGTTTTACCAAGCCCCAAGATAGTCGTTAAATCCCAGCTATCCACTGCTTTACATAAACTATTCATGCTGAGTTTTTGAGGGTATAATGTTACTGAAAGTGTTTGGATTCAATAAGGGACTATATGTTATTCTATATTTAATAAGAGAACATCCCAATTACATAGCAATGTGAGAAATCATAAAATATTTCTAGGTAGCAACTTTGCCCTTGTTTTGATAACTTCCTTTCTTTTGTTATCTATTTTTGTCCATGGGGAAAGGAACGACTTCATTTTTTCCAAATGCAAGACTGCTGCTGAGAAGCATTCCTTTAGGCTAACCGTCTGTTGACATCATTTCTAGCTCAATGGCTGGAGAAAGCGGCATATATGGCCAGTGTATTTTCCCTCTTGAATGTAGTTTCTATGATATGTGTCCTCAAACATAGTGTCCTGTTGTGTTAGACTGTGTTCCTTGGAAACAGACTCTGAGGCAGAAAATTATGTGCTTCCTGTGGGGACTCAAGGAAGTAAGGATTGTTAGGATTGGTAGGAGAAGTTCAAGAGCAATGCTATTGCACCTGAGGTTCAGCCAATCCTATGGGGCACACTGAAGCTGGGGTGACCATCACAGGTGTCCTGAATTGAGACAAGAAGGTTGGGCCTTTGTATCCCTGCATCAGCCAGTCACTTGCTGGGGGCTGATCCCTGGGAGGGGGCATGACCCTGTGGCCAAAGGCAATTTTCATCAAGCTGTCCGCAGCTGGTATTCCCAGCAGTGGGAGAAAGGAGCAGCTCAGAGTTAAGGGAAGATCTTGGAGGACCATCTATCCACTGTCCCCGCTGTAAGGAAAACCTAGGTGAGGAACACTGCCAGAGACTAGATATCGAGGAACAGCATTATTTCTTTTACACAGTTTTGGTTCTTTTCTCTCAACAAAGCTCAACTTACGTCTATAAAAATGTATTACCCTTGTTTTTCCTTTCCCCTCTCTCTCTCTCTCCATCATTCTAAACAAGGCCAGGAATGCAATAAGGCAGACACAAGAGAATTTTGACCCTGGAGAATAACAAATCGTGTAGTATGATTCCTATGAGACCAAGCTGGAAACACCAGAGGTGGAGTTACCAAGGCCTGCTTAGGGGCCCGTGAATAAAAGAGTGCTTGGAAAAGGAAAGAAGGAAAGGAGCCAAAAGAAGCTGCTTAGTTTAAGAGAGGATGTAGGTCATAAGCAACAGTTGGTTCCTTTTGCTCAGTGCGACTTCCTGAGAGAGCAAGGTGCACTTGGGTCCTCACAGTGACATTCCTCTACTAGCTGCACTTGATCCCTCTCCCCTCTTCAGGAAGGCTCCTTACAGCTCTCAGGTGGAGGCAAAAGATAGTCTTTGATAAGGTCTTCCCTCCCCAGCCCACTCCTAGCCTTCCCCTCCCCACCTTATAACTGTCCTGCATGCTTTTGCATGGTCCCTTCTTTCTTCCATTTATTCATGGTCATTAATTTATTCTTTCGTTTATTGAACTCCTATTACGTGCCAGCTCTACCGCAGATATCCGGATTCAAGACTGGTTGCCTGGAACTTCTGACACTTGTTTTGCTTCCCATCTTTCCTGTCTGCCTGACTTCTGACTCAGCTGGCCCCGATCTTCGCTCTCTGTGTCTGTGTTGCATTTGGCTGGTCCTCTTGCTTCTGGTCACCAACCACTGGTCCCTGCTTGACAAGCCTGGCCTGATGTCTTCGTCTCCTGAGAAGGCCTGTAAAGTGGGTTCTGAAAACTGCTTTGGCTGTTGCTTATGATCATAGATTCTCTGCTGGCACCTACGAGTACCACCAGGGCGAGCAAGAGGTAAAAATATCCTGAAATAAGAATGGGTATGGCAAATGCCAAGTGGAAAAGACAGAATGAGGAGGCTGAGAACCACAGGAAGAATGTGCAAAGTGGAAACAACAACAAAACCAGGCTAGCAGTTTTTCGTTAATATCAAATGAATCGTTTGACCTCGTGAACATAATTGTTTGCCTCTTTTTCCTTTCCACTTCTGTCCCAGGGACCGAACATCGTTAAACAATTGTTGTACTTTAGCTTAGAAAACATTTTGATATTTCTGATTTTATCAGGTCCAATAGTTTTAGGTCAGTTTAGTTGTTTAAGTTTAAAGGGCTTCACTTAGTTGATTTGCTTTGTTTTTTGGTTTTGTTTTGGCTGGGAGGAAGGGCGTGCAAGGGTGGGAGTCGCTCGAGCATGTGTGATCCGGTGATGGGTGTTCCTCGGCTCGGAGTTCAGGGCAGTTTTTTTTCAAACATCTTCTCCCAGTGTGTCACTAATTAGAATTCATCTCTTTTTCATAATGTCACAATACTATTTTTACTCCCCAAAACAAAGAAATAAATTTTAGTAATTTCTTTTCTCTCTTTCACAAACATTCACTAAACGTGTGCTATCTACCAGAGTGTACACTATGGACTTTGGGGGATACAAAGATGAAGCAGACCAAAGATTCTACCCTCAAGTGGTCTACACTGCAGAAGGTAAGGAGTAATTTACAGCACAGGTCAAGTCCAACACATTTTTAAAATCTACTGAATAGTGTATGTCTGGATAATGTATATACTATTCACATCCTTCTCTTCATGTCCCAATCTTATTTTCTTACTTTTTAAAAAAATGAAGCATAATTGATTGTATATATCTGTGGGATACCACATTGAATATCGACACCTGTGTGCAATATGTGATACTCAAATCAGGATAATTTTTGTATTTATCAATACCCAATGCAATCATTTTTTTGTGGCCCTTTACCAATTTTTCACTAATCCCTTCTTACCCTCCCCTTTTTCCTCTGGTGGACTCAGTTCCATTCTCTCCTTTAGAAAGTTCAACAAATTATTGTGATTGTTCTATCTTTCTTTTTAAATTTATTTGTTTATTATTTTTTGCTCCAATTTATGAGTAAGGACATGTGATATTTCTCATTCTGTGTCTGGTTTATTTCATTTATAATTTTCTCTAAATTCATCTACACTGCTGTGAATGCAGGATTTCATTCTTTTTTCCAGCAGAGTAGTATTCCACTGTGTATATATACCACATTTCCCTTATCTAGTCATCCATTGATGGACATTTATGTTGGTTCCATATCTGGCCTATTGTAAATAGAGCTGCGATAAACACAGGAGTGCAGGTATCCCTTCAATATGATGATTTCCATTCCTTTGGATATATATCCAGCAGTGGGATTGCTGGATCTTATGGTAGATCTATCTGTAGTTGAGGAACTTCCATACTGTTTTCCATAATGGCTGCACTAACTTACAGTCCCACCAACAGTGTAGGAGGGTTCCCCTTTCTCTGCATCCTCACCAGCATTTGTTATTCTCTGTCTTTTTGATAACAGGCAGTCCAACTGGTGTGAGATGATATCTCAATGTGGTTTTGATTTGCATTTCCCTGATGCTGAGTGATGCTGAGCATTTTTCCATATGTCTGTTGGCCATTTTAATATCTTCCTTTGAGAAATACCTATTTAGCTCCTTTGCCCATTTTTTAATCAGGTTATTTGTTTTTTTACTGTTAAGTTATTTGAGTTCCTTGTATATTCTGGATATTAATCCCATGTTGGATGCATTTTGTTTTGTTTTGGAAGATTTTTTATTTCCTTGCTCAACAATGTTGTATTTTAGTTTTATGATTTGGTTTAATGCAAGTTCCTTATTTCGAAGGGAATGAATCAACAGATTGAGTGTATTTCTTCTGAGTGTGATATCTATTTAGACTTTTTAATGTATTAATCTGCCTTATGCCTGCACGAAAGATGGTATTAAAACCACATCTCCCTAAGTGAGCTGCACGCATTAGCTCCTTTAACCCCACAAAGCCATATCATGCAGGCTCTGTTATTTTCAATTTACAGATAAGGAAACAGAGGGACAAAGAATAACTTGCCCTTTATCACCAGGAAATCTAACTCCAAAGCCTGTGCTCTTATCCATTAAGTTATACCACCTGGCTAGAAATATGCTCTCAAAGATAATTGCAAAATCCAATTATAAATGCTTATTTTTTTCCAATGCCTTCCTTCCACTCCCTCATGTTATAGATACTTTCTTCCATAACCTCTGTTCTGTTTATTTCTGCCAGTAGTCCACAGTTGGTGAGAATTCACTTGCTATGCAGTTTGAACATGGGAACTTGCTTTTCTGTCTCACTTTCTTTATTGACTTTCCATATATTTTCTATTTTCACTTGAAGATATATCTGGAGTCCCTTGACTATCCCTATTAATTTTTTCCCCTTGCCATGGTTTGTTTTTCATTTAAGTTTTGTACCAACGTTATTTGAGTTAGTAAAGATAGAACTTTTATGAAAGACTCAATATCAAAATTAAGCTGCATTGCAAGGTATTAGGGGTAAAATTGGAAGGAAGGGCATTTAAAAATCTCTGCTGAGGTTCTCTAACCGAGTCTATCTGAGACTAATGCAATACTGTGTGCTTGATTTATGATGATATATTCTGACGTATAAAATGCTGTTTATAAATAGTTTAATAAAAGGCTATTGCTCCAAATTCCAAATTAGCAGTGAAGGTGATTTCTATCAGAGAAGACATCTGTGGAGGATTTTGTTCTTGATGCTTAATAAAGTGAGTTCTTTTTCTCAATACAATACACACTGTTGACTTGTAGCACAGCTCTGGGGACCTGCTGTTGTATGCAAAGGATAAAAACATATCTGTGCTCATTGTTTATTTACCATATTTGGGGGTACATATGGCAAAATCAGTTTCCTTACAGTTCCCAGTTCAGTTTTTCTCTTGATCATGTGTTAAAAATCTGTGCATAGGTTTCTCAGTATCACAGTTTAACTATGTGAATCTCCAAGGCTCTTTTATTAAATGACATTTCTAGTATTTTAATGAGGGTTTGACATTTTCACATGTTACAATTTTGTTTTATTTTTATATTCATTGAAGTGACTTTCATATTGCCTTTATGTACTGCTGATTTACAATTTCTAAAGGTGCTTGGAGACACCTTTTCAAAAAGAAGTACATCAGGAAATCATGCAGGATTCTCAGTGTTAGTGTTCAGAGGAGTGTATTTTTGAAAAAATGATTTGTAAGGCTTTAAATGCAGGGTTTTTGTTCTGAACAACATCAAATGCCAGACTTTTTTGAAATGGCAAAGTCCAAACATGATTTAGACCATGGCTTGCAAATTTACACACCTGGAAGGCTCAGTGGGTGACGTTAATGAAAAAGGCAGGCGCAGAAGACGGCGGAGGACTGCGGCAGGCACACCCCATCCAGAGCAGACAGCGTGAATTTGCCCTTTCTGATGGTCACTATAAGAATATCCAGTGTCACTCGGTTTTACAGTATTCCAAGGGAATATGGAAGGATATCTGGATGTTTAAGTAAAATATTCTAACTTTAACTTTCTCTGTTTCTGGTCATGTACTATGATATGTAACTTTGGCTGTTCCATGTACTATGTTCATGGTGAGTGGCTGATGCTTCCAAATAGTGAAGAGGAGAAGGTATGGTTGGAGATTCTTTCAAATGACCCAGAAAAAGAGAACCTCATTCCGGGTTTTTAAGGAACCCACAGTCTAGAGGGAGGTCTAAGACATAACAAACATAATTAAAATGTATGATGAAGTCAGATAAATTCCAAAGGGATGTTCAAATGAAATTCAGAGGAGGGAGAAGTCACATCTGGTTGGTGAGACCAGGAACAGACAGATTCATGGCTACTGAGACAAGCCTTGCCAATAAACGTAGGATTGTGGTAGATGTGGGCAGGAGGATACTCCAGGTGGAAGGCACAGAAGAGCCGAGATGTGGAGGCAGGAAAACATGGGTGTAGGGGGGTGCTCAGCAAGTGGGAAGGAGACAAGTATAAAGTAAGAGAGTCGGTGCCGAGAAGGCAAGAAAGGGAGGTTGAGCGTATGTTATGGAGGACACAGTGCAAGGCAGAGGAGTTTACAACTATTCTGGTAGTCAAAGACAAGCCTTTGATGCTTTCTTACTTGGAGTGTCCTATGCCTAATATCTTCTACAGGTGAAAAGTTAGAGAACAAGATGGGAAAACAGGAGAGAGGGGGCTGTTGATAATTTACTCAGAGTTTGATGTAAGCTCATGTTTGGTTGTATGTTTGGTCCTCTTGATTGCAGATTACTTTTTCATTCTCAGTTAAAACACTCAGGAGCCTCTGGCCCTGCAGGAAGGAGTTCATGCCCAGGTGACTATGCTTGTGGTTCCCCAGCTGAGGTGTCAGCCTGGGGTGCTCAGCCCTGGTGGTCTTTTTGCAGAATTGTGGATTGCCAAGGACCTCTCTTCCTTCTTCCTGGCTATTAGAAGAGCATTCCAAGCAGAGGAAATAGTCAGTGCAATGCCTTGAGGTGGGAGCAAACCTAACTGGAGCATCTTGAGTGAGGCTGGAGGGAATTGAGTGAGGGGCAGAGTTGCCAGATGGGAACAGAGAGGTGATGGGCACAGATTGTGCAGGACACGTGAGGCAAGTGTTTGGTATTTGCATTGGGAAGATGGGAAGCCATTGGAGGGCTTGGGCCAAGATAGTGATAGGGAGAATTTTGGAACTAATTGAATCGATTTAATTTTCTTACCTTGTTTTGCTTATTTTCCAACACTTGCCCTTTTTCTGTGCTGTTTTTTGATTTTCTCAACTTTGTCTTCCAGTCTACCTACTGATTTTTAACGTCTGCTGTAACATTTTTAATTTCTAAAAATGTTTTCTTATTCTTAGACTTTCTAGTATCCTGTTTTATTTCATGGGTATGCTGTCTTCTCTTATTGTCCCAACAGTATTGATTACAGCGTTTGTGAATCTTCCTTTTCTGCCCATTTTCTTCCACTTTCTGCACAGACTATTCTGGCTGCTTTGGGCTCTGTCTTTTACATTAGAGGCTTTCCTCAAATACTGAATGTCCTGGGCTGGCCCCGTGGCCTGCTTGGGAGAGTGCGGCCCTGGGAGCGCGGCGACACTCCCGCCGCGGGTTCGGATCCTATATAGGACTGGCCAGTGCGCTCACTGGCTGGGCGCGGTGCGGGTGACCCCACACCATGGGTTGTGATCCCCTTCCTGGTCTCAAAAAAGACAAAAAAAAAAAAAATACTGAAAGTCCTTGAATATCTGTACACATTTAAGAATGAGGAAATAAAAAGGTGATCAGAAGCCCTGGTTATGAATGTGGAGCTTATGAAGTGGTAGCTTCTCCAGGACAGCAGTGTAGAGATCCAGCTGTTTTGTTGGAGGCACCAAACTTCCTGCAAATACACCTTTATTCTCTAGGACTGGTCAGTTTCCCAGAGAGGAGAAATCCTCTAATCTCACACGTGGGGTGTGGAAGAGGAGGAAGTGCAGAAGCTGTGTGTAGGCCGGAATTCAGCTTTCTGACATCCTAGTGGGGAGAGACGACTGGGGCAGTATGCATACTCTAATTTAGTTCTGATTTCAATAGGGTGCTTCATTCTGTTACACCAACCCTCCTCCCAAGGCTTATCAGAGAACCTCCAGGGAGATTTATTTGTGCCTAACTTCTGGTTGGCTGTTATGTCCTCCGGGCCCCGAAGCAGATTCAGAAACACCTTACTGAGGAGAGAAGGGTCCACAATCGTGGTGACCATCTGAGCCTCAGAGTTCATTCCTGGTGTTCTTCCCTAAGTGGAGGCCTGTTTTCTTCGCAGAAATGTGCTTCTGCTCTGCAGCTATGCAGGGTCACAGTGCCACATGCCTGTCCTCAGGGCCCGGATCTTTCATGCCGTCTCCATGGACGCTGTGGCAGGTCTCTGCCAGCTTGTCCAGGTCTTAGGGGTTCCTTCTTCCTGTCAGGCTCAAGAGGAGATAGGGGGTCCCTAACCAAACTATCTGGGCCTCAAATATTTCAGCCGGACATAATGTTAAAAGAAGGCCCGGTGTGCAGTCTAGTAAATTATATTATGCCAGTACTATCAATTTCCTGGTTTTGTTCAAATACTATAGTTATGCAATATGCTACCATCAGGGGAAGCTGAGTGATGGGATCTCTCTGTACTATTTTTAAAAGTCTTGTGAGTAAATAATAAGTACCAAATAAAAATACCCCAACCTTTTAAAGGAAGGTGATAATCCACTCAAGGAAAACTTGCATAGGAGGTGGACAAGAGCTCCTTTGTGACCCTTAGCTGACCACTCATATACGGCCTGTAAAGGAAACTGGAGAGGACAAGAAAGAGGTAAAGATCTAGAAATCAGGGAGAGAATTTCCGTGGAGAGATCAGTGATGTGCGTCTACACATAACCTCCCCTCTCTAGGGAAACTTACTAGCCCTACAGACCATCCAAGTGGGTCTTCCTAAACAGAGTGTCATTTTTTCCAAAGACAAATTCTGATTTCCACCCTCAAATCCTGCTTGTAACCCTTCAAGTGTCTGTTTCCAGCATCAACTATTTAAGATCCAGTCTCTACCAGACACCCCCAGTACATAAGATTTTGGAAGAACCTTTATTCAATGGTGTCTTAGTCAGCTTGGGCTACTACAACAAAATACCATAGACTGGGTTGATTAAACAACATTTATTTTTCACAGTACTGGAGACTGGTAAGTCCAAGATAAAAGTGCCAGCAGATTCGATTCCTCATTAGTGTCCTCTTCCTGACTTTCACATGGCCACCTTCTCACTGTGTCTTCACATGGCTTAGAGAGAGAGAGAGAGAGACAGAGACAGAGAGAGCACTCAGGTCTCATCATGGAGACCCCACCCTCATGACCTCATATAATCCTAATTACCTCCCAAATATTACCTCCACATAATATCACATGGGTGTTAGGATTTCAACAAATGAATTTTAGGAGGACACAAACATTCCATTCATAACAAATGAGCATGTGAAGAATGCAAGAGTTTGTTCCTCTTTCTAAGGCTCTCTCAACACTAGAGTTTAGAATATCACTTGCAATACCATACAGTAAGGTTCATGCTTCTGAGTTATATCTCCAATGGTTTTAATGAACCGAAGATTAAATTGAGTTTCATTGCATGTTGAGAGCATTGTGGCAAAAATGCTACTGTCATCTGTGGCACAGATGCTATTTTCCATCACATGAGATAGAAAAGACAAGTACTTTGTGCTTCCTTCTATAATAAAACTTACCAAGTTCCTCAGTACGTCACAACTTTGTACCTGGTTTTTAGCACAGAATCTGGCTCTCCTGAATAGCTACTCAAAAAATACTGGTAGAATAAGTGAAGAACGGTATTAACCTGGTATTCCTTCCACTTCCTATTAAAAAACCCACGTGTCCTGAACCCTGACCAGCTCTTTCATCAACCCCCACTTTCCTACCACCACACAGCTTGTGCTGGGACTTTGACAGCAAAAAGTGAGAGATTATACAGAGGGATGCGAGAAGCAGGAGGGAGTTCTCCATAACAATTTGAACACAGAGTGGATTTACACCTTATCGGAGATTAGGTTTGAAGGCAGAATGCAAAGCAAATGTGTCATATAGCACAAATTACCCTGGAAATTCTTCAGGAAGGTAGCACACTGGAGACATGTAAAACACAACCATTTTTTCTTCCAGGATTGGAACAGCCCACTAATTTCATCTGCTCAGCACCAGTTGACGTTGGCTTGAATAGAGGAGCTATATTGTATGAGAAAGATAGCTTTAAATGCTAAAATTACCTCCACGTGGAGATTTGCTGTCTCCATAAAAAGCACCTCAGGATCAAGACTACCTGAAGGATGACAGTCTCTACCCCTTTTTCTTCCCTACCTTTTCTCTGTCTCACCATAGGATACCTGTCTATTGAGTGGAACGGTGGAAGGAAATCTCATTCTCTGTCTTGGTCTCCTCTTCCTTCTTTCCTCCTTTAGATTTTCTTGTTTGACCCAGCATGCATATTTGATTTCCCTCATGTTAAAATGCACATATAATGAGATTTCTCTATACCCAGAAACGGGGGAGGAGAATTGTATCTGGCAAAGTCGCAGGAGCTTTGCTGCTTGCACTGCTCAGAGTAAGGCTCACGTAACCAGGGCAGTGCTTCCAGGATGTCCCAAGCAAGTGTAAGCCAGCCAGGTGTGAACCAGTGCTTCACCATGGCCACTCTGGTCAGAGATGGGGACAACTGGTGTTCAATGGTGGGAAAGGTAGAGTTATGTCTACCTATTTTGATTTCAGGGGATGTCAAGGGATACTGGGTATCACCATGTACCTGGGAGAGGCATGTGTTTGGCACAATGGAAGGAACATGGTTTGGGGAGAAAGAAAACCAAAGGAAGAATCCCAGCCTCATCTCTTTCTGGCTGTGAGATTTTTGGCAAAGTGCTTGCCCAATTATTATGTAGATAATAGTACATTATAGGGATGTTTTGAGGATTAAATGAGAAAATGTATTATGGAAGGCATTTAACCCAGGGCCTGGGACATGCTAAGCACCCAACCTCCTAACCTAATGTGAGCAAGCCCCTTTCATAATGTGGAGATAGGGGTGGGAGTATGATTTTAAAAAAGCAAACAAAAACCAAACAAATAGAAACTCGCCTGTCATTTACATGCCATACAATGAGACATGATTAAAGGATTGGCAAACAGGAGGAAACTGGTATAGAGAGCACTGGACCGTGAGTTGAGAGACCTGGCTTCTAGTTCTGAGTGCGTCTGGCCACGGCCTCTCTTTTTGTTTCCCTGACAGTAAAATGAGAGACTTGGACCATCTCTAAGATGCCTTCCAGGTTTAAGATATTAACAGTCTGTCGAGTCTCCTCAAAAACTTTCAGTGATTCTCTCATGCATTCCAAATTAAACCCATTTCTTTGGCTGGTTTTAAAGGTTCACCACAAAATAGCACCAGGCTCCCTGGGCCATTTTTTGTCCTACCCTCCACTTTGAAAACTCAACACTAAAGCAAGTTGTCTCTTCCTTGTCCGTGCCTGCATTTCCCCCTCTTTCCTTTGCTCTGCCTGCAACCTTTGCTCCTCTTCCTCTGTGAATAATCTCCTCCTCTTCGCTGCATGCCCTGTGATACAATTTACTGGAGCTCTTTGTATTTCCTCACGACCTTGGTGCTCTATTCTTCTGCTGGGCCCCACCCCTGCCCTTGAGGTGTCAGCCAGCAATGGGGGAACAGTGGGGTGACCAGGACAGGAGGTTTCCTGTCACCTTGTAATCACACATCTACCAGTGCAGTGGCCTATCTGGTGTCATATCTGCAGGGACATGTGTGGACTTGGCTGGTAATTGAGGGAAAGACTCTCTAAATGATGATTTTGCAGAGCTGTGAAAGAAAAGTGTCACCATTCACATTCAGGTTCTGGAAACAGTGAGGCATAGATGACATTTCTTTTAAGCAATATGCAAAGTTTCCCCCAGAGGAAAGAGATTAGAAGACAACATTAATTATTCTCAAGACTGTGAGTCCTGATTTTCACTAATTGCTTAAATTTGCCACCTGCCTAATCTGACTGGTGGCATTCCACTGGTAGGAATACAGACCTACAGAGAGAAAAACCTTCCCTTCTGAAAAGGCCTGCTGGACCTCTCCAACATGTCTAAAAGCCTCCAGTGTGTGTTGTCAGCACACTCGGACATGGCCAGGATCTAGGCCAGTCCTAGAAATACCTGTTCCAGAGGCTGAGTTTGTCTCTTCCACCTTTACCTCCGGTTTTTCAAGTCCCTTTTCAGCAGGCTCATTTCCTAGACTACACAGGATCCTCACCATCCTATGCTCTGTGGCCTCACAGATTTTGGGGTGAGGATGGGTAAAATGGGTCAGGTTAAGAAATTATTGGTGAAGAGTGAAAGCTACACTATGCCACACCACTTCCCCACCCTCATAGTTCATATTGTGTTAACTTGCCTTTTCACTCATTTACCTGGTATTTATGTATTTATTAAATTTATTGATTTATTAATATTACTATTTTTTTACATTCTAAGATATTGTAGAGCAGTTGGGGGGGGGAAGGAATAGGGTGGGAGGAGTAGGAAGGAGGGGGGCTTGGTTTAGGCCCGTGGCACTCCCCTCATTCTGGCAGCAGAGACCAGGGGGTTCTGGCAGCGGCTTAGTGGTCATCACTGGGCTGGTTGAAGATGTTGGAGGGGGTATTGCTGAGGCCATTGGCCTCCCACCACCCCAGCTCAACTGGTATTTATTAAGCTTCTACATGGATAAATGGGCCAGTCTGATTAACAAATGTCTGCTGAAGTTTGAGGCAGCGCAAACATAACCTCTCCAAAACATACATAATACATAATCCTCTATATTTATTAAGCATGAGACAAACCTGATTTTTACCCTTACCCAACTTATTGCCTGTTGGAGTCTCAACTATAGTATCTGATGACCAATAACTGGGGGAAATCGGGGAGAATTTAGAAAAGGCAGCTGATGGAGAGTTAGGGCTCTTGAAAGGTGTGATCTCTAAAGAAGATCTAAAGGCCTGAAAAATGAATAGGAAATTTCCATTCCAAAGAGTGAGGGATGAGGGAAGGTGGGGAATGCTCCAGACAGATCAGCACCAAGAGGTCTGGATGGAAGATCCAGAACAGCCCTGCATGGGGACCTGAAATAATGGCTTCTGGGTAGAGATGTAGATCTGTGGAGGAGTTTGAACTTGAACTTCTGAGCAAAGAGTGAGGTTGTGAGTGAGAAAGCATCAAGATGATACCTGGGTTTTGGAAAGGTAGCTCTGGTCATAACAGGACAATGGGTGGAGGAGACCAGGAGAGGAGGCAGCTGTCAACTCGGCCCCTGTCCAGGATGTGCTGGTGTGAAGACAGTGAGGGTGACTGGAGGGAGAGCTCCCGACACTTTGTCATGAGGTCTGAGTTCTAACGCCAGTGTCAGAAACAACTGATGGTGACTTTGTACAATAATTTGGCCTTCAGTTTTCTCTTCTGTAAAATGATGCTTTCTAAGAACTATTTCTGTGTCATTTTTAAGACCTACTATTAACATGAGCAGCAGATTCTTGTATTTTTAATTTCTCTCTCCGTCTGTCTCACTCTCAGTTTGCTAGGGCTGCCACAACAAAATGCCACAGATTGGGTGGCTTAAACAACAGAAATTTATTTTCCCAGAGTTTTTGAAGCTAAAAGTCTGAGACCAAGGTGCTTGGTTTCTCCCAAGGCCTCTCTCCTGGGCTTGCAGATGGCACCTTCTCTCTATGTCCGCACAGTCTTCCTTCAGTGTGCACATGTCCCTGGTGTCTCTTTCTGTGACATAATCTCCTCTTCCTGTAAGGACACCAGTCAGGCTGGATGAGCACCACCCTAACAACCTCATTTTAACTTAATCAACATTTTTTTTTTTTTGGTGGCTGGTTGTTAGGGGGATCCAAACCCTTGAACTTGGTGTTACGACACTGCACTCTAACCAACCACGCTGGCCCAGCAGCCCCTCTTCCTCACCTCTTAGAGGCCCTGTCTCCAACTATAGCCACATTCTGAGGTGCTGGGGGTTAAGGCTTCCACATATAAATTTTGTGGGAACACAATTCAGCCCATAATGTCACTTTCTTTCTCTTTTTATACCTGCTTTGACATTACACATACTGAAACTAGAGACATCTGGGTTTATTTGGAAGTACAACCTTTTCTACATTTTGATTCTCTTTTCGATGCCCTTTCCTCTGAGTTTGATCCTCATGTCACTTATCGATGTGATTATATGGGTCAGCCATTTGTAGGAAAATCTAGAGCTAGTTTTTCTTCCACACTAGCCAAAATGTTTTTCCTGTAGAAAAAGAACTTCTAAATTCTGTGTTCTGTGATATTAAGCCTTGCTCCTTCCTTTGTTTGGTTCTAGTCTTTATGCCCCAGTGAGATTCTTACTTCCTGTCTAGGCTTATTTTCTTTCACATTGCTTTGGCTGCCCAGAATAACTTCCAAATGAGTCTGTATCTCCCTTTCTTCTCTGCCTTTAAAATCGTTGCTAAAACCCAGCAGGATCTGCAAAAGCTCATTGCATTAATGTTCTCCCAATGTTTCTTGTCATCAGCCAAACTGGACTTGCTCACACATTTCAATTACAGTCTCTTTAAGGCCAGGATTTCATTTCATTTTCTTGCTTTTGTTCACCGTGTTTTAGCAGCACCCCAAGAATAAATGAAATCACACACCGTAGTAATGACAATAGGGCCTGTACTCCTCTACCTGCCTACGCGGTGAACTGCTCTTTTGACTATTTTGCAAAATCCTAATGACTCACTTGAGGTTTCTTCCTACCGACCTCATTCCTAGCCCAGTGAATTATAAACATCTTTTATTTAGCAAATTCATTTTTATTACTACAGTCAGCTCCTATCACAATAGTTAAAGTTCTGTTTGCAGGTTCATAACTTGGCCATAAAATTTTGCTTCAGGCAGATACTTGGTTCTAATGACTCTTGCCACAAAATGTCATTATTAGAATCTTTTTCTTTTAACACTGAAGGAAGTAAAAGTAATGCTTTGGCTTTTAAAAAAACCCAACTTTTCAAACTCCATTATTTTGTATTAAAGAAATGCTCCTCCCCTACCCTAACAAAAAAGAAATGCCAAACCTCAGCCATCAAGATTTGTAAAAACAAAATAGTATCAAAATTCCTCCTCAACGTTTCTCAATGGCGTTGCTGTTGGCATTTGGGGGGGGG